>NC_133287.1:4687272-4955253 GCF_005239225.2 Populus alba
GAGTTTTTAGCCTTTTTGGCTGTTCTCACGGCTTTTTCTCTTTTCTCATTGAATTTTTTTTTGCCCCCTTAGTGTAGGGTGTGATCCTAGTCGGGATTTTTTTATGAAAGAAAAATTATTCAGGCTCAAAAAGGGATCGCAAGGGATGTACTTATTTCAAAATGTGAAAGGAATAACAAAGATGGCCTTTCCTCATTTCAAGTCGCAAGCAGTTAAGAATCAATAAACTTTGACACTCATCTAGTGTGATGGTTTGGTCTTTGCAAAGATGCATTTCATGGGTCATGAGCAACGAGTTCACTACATACCATTATTTCATACATTTAAAAAACACAGGATTTCAAGAGTCATGGCGTAAGAGTGTTTATTCATTTTATTTTTCTTTTTCTTCTTTTTTTTTGGTTTATAATTTAGTCACCTTAATGATGGAGTTGCTTGATTCAATTGTCATTCTACAAGTAGAATGTTAAAAATATCATTTTTTAAAAGAACATTTTAAATTATTTTTGAAATCAAAAATACCAGATCAATTTTTCAAAACTCCAATAGGGAAATGGATTTTGGTACAAGAGATGAATTGCGTCTATGAGATCACGCGAGGCTTCAAAGGTTGTATTCGTGAGTTCTTTATAGAAAACTCTTCTTAAGAAGATGAATAATGCTTGGTCGTAAAACACGATTGAATGAGAAAACTCATTATTTCATTGGAACTTTGAAAAGAAGCTTTAACAACAAAAAACTTATGCCAACATGAATACTGGCATATGAATAACACAAAAAGGGCTAAACATTTAGTGATCATTCATTGGAATTTCTGGAATCTTTCAAACATTCATTATGCTCGACAAAGGCATCTTTTCAACACTTAGTTGCAGTCACATGCAGACCATTCTCGACTTACTATCACCATAGCTTTATCTTCAAAATAATTGATATCTGGGAGTCGGTGCGAAGCAATCAGCTATAGGAACGATAAGTGCCTTAGCAAGCACCTTCAGTGAAACCGTTTTTCTTAGTCGGGTTAGCAATCTTACCTAACCCAATGGCTTGTTCAATCCTCTCAGCTATAACAACTAGGTCAGTGAAATGTTATGCAGAGCTTCTAACCAAGTATTCAAAGTAACGGAAGCTTTTAAATGTATTGGAAAATAACTGATAATCTCTTTTTCCAACATGGAAGGATTAACTTCGCAGCTACCTCGCTCCATCTCCGGGCAGGTATTCTCTTATGACTCCTTGTTGTTCTTCTCCATAGTTTGCAAGCTTAATCGATCAGGGCCCACGTCTATATTGAACTTATATTGCCTCATGAAGGCATCAACTAAGTCCTTCCATTTTTTAACCTTGGTATTGTCCAACCGCATATGCCAAGTGAGGGCAGCGTCACTCAAGCTGTCTTGGAAGAAATGAATCAACAATTTCTCATTATCAACCACCTCAGCCATTTTATTGCAGTATGCTTTGAGATGAGTTATAGGGCATTGAGTTCCCGTATTATTTAATGAATTTCTAGCACCCCTAAACTTCTTAGGAATGACTATGTTAGGTACCAAACACATATTGACGGCTTTCACCAGGTCACACAAATGGTTTCCCTCAACTGCCCTTATCCTCTCTTCTAGGGTAGTCCATTTTTCCACACCCTCTTCTCTTCCAACCATCTTGCCCTTTTTGAGATTCTTTCTCGGTTAGAATCAATGGTAAACGGAATTCTTGAAAGGGGTATGCTGGTTGAAATGCATAGCTTTTGTTGAAATTTCAGATGACACCCTTATTTGCCCCTAGATTCTGTGCGATCAAAATGAGTTACATGCATATTCCTCAGGCTTGAGCTATTTGTATTGCTTTTCCGGAATTTATCTCTTCAAGGCCTGCTCGAGTAGACTAGTAAGCCTTACAACTTCTTCCTTAAGATTGTCCACCTCCTTTGATGTTTTGGCTTCCAACTGGGTTTTTTCTCTTCATTTTCCATTTTGTCCTTTTCTTGAACGAGTGTTTATAAATGAGTTTCAATGGGGACCTATATTTGAACCTGCTAAATGTAAATCATGCAATTATGCAAAAATGCTAAAGCAATAAAAAAAATACGTATGAAATACGAACTTGCCCTTTCACGGGGTGACAAACCTAATAGGAAAGATCCTAATTATTTGAGTGCATCAAAGGGTTGGTCATTATCTAGTTTCAAAAGGGTCTCTCGCATGCTCAGTGATCGTCCATGAAAGGTCGATATGAGGCTTACAAGTAGTGTGAAGATAGAGGCCCTGAGTAATATCAGTTTGGCATATCAACCACTTCCAAGTAAACAATCAAGCGAGAGTTGGATGGTTTCACGAGTCTTACCCAGGCTAAAAGCCATTGGGGTACCGTTACTTTCCCACTTATATCCTAGGTTTGTAAAGTGTGTGCTCTCTCAAAGTGATGCATGGCAACATAAACAAGGATGCATGCTAAAGCAGTAAATGCAGGAAAAATAAACAAATAAACACAACAAAAAACAAATAAAAAAATAGCAATAATAAGACAAAAGATAAAGTTTAATCCTAAGTCCCCAGCGGAGTCGCCATTCTGTCGCACCCGACATCGCGACGACTCTAAAAATAATTAATACTCTTGAATGAATTAATTATGGAAAAAGAACAGATTCTGGCATCCGGTTCTTTTAGGAAAAAATGTCTTGTTTGAGGAGTCGCCACCTAGTATTATGGTCATTAGGAACCCTAACTGGTCAACAGAGATTCTATGGCTTGGGATTGGTTACGTAAAAGGAAAGATATTCTCACCCCTTAAACGTTCTGCCTAAGGCAGACTGCATTGTTGGTTTTGTCTTAAATTGCTAAATTTTTTATTGGTTTATGTTTTGACAATTTATTCACAATATTCCTGACTCTGGCGTCAATGAATATTCAACTACGGAAAATTCCAACTCTGGCGTTGGTAATTATTACGTAGTAAAAAAAGAAATTAAATCTAGATTTTTTTTTGTTTTTTATGTAGTATAAAAAAAAAATAATAATAATTAAATCAGTATTTTATTCCTGACTCTGGCGTCAGTGAATAAATAAATAAATTCATTTTTATACATGCACATATATTTTTCTTGCCAAATAAAAAATATATATAACGAATAAAAATAATATAAACTTAGACCAGTATATTTATTCCCGACTCTGGCGTCGGTGAATAAACCGGGTAAATTTATATTATTTTTTTTCTATGGATACACATATTTTTCTCATTTTTTATTTCTACTATTTTTATTTATTTATTTATTTATTTTATTATCTATATATATTTTTGGGCCGGGCCCAGCTCAGCCCACATGGGCTGGGCTAGACCCGGCCAGCCCAGCCCGGTCACTGGCCCAAGCCAGTGACCCGGCTGGGGAACATAAAGCACGCGTGAATTAAATCACGCGTGCATGTGCAGGAAAAGGGAGTGAATTAAAATGAAAAGTGGGGGAAAGAGAAGTTTACTTACCTGGTCTACTGCTCGAAGATGAAGACGCTGCTCCTGAAGATGAAGACGATCAACGCTGGGGTCCTTTTCTTCTGGTTTTTCTCTGCCTTTTTGAAATGATGAAGCCCCTGTGTTCTTCTCCTCTCCGTCTTTTCCCTTCCCTTTTCTTTCTGTTTTTCTCCCCTGTATTCCCCTCTCAGCGGTTCTTGGCGTGGCTGCTGGGATGAAGAAGATGATGAGCTGACGATGGCGTTGGCAGTGCTGGTGCAGTTGTGTTGGAGAATGGCAGTGGCTGGTTTCTGGAAGAATTGAAGATGATGACAATTCTGGTCTTGCGTTCTTTTTATTATTCTGGACTTTCTCTCTGGGTTTCTTCCTTTGCTTCTGTTTCTGTGGTTTTATTCCCTTGCCTCTGGTTCCAAAGGTCAAGGGACAACAACGATGGAGGCTGGTTGCTGTTGGTTTTTTTTTTTTTTTTTTTGCTTCTGTTCGTCTGCTCCTCTGTTATCGTCTCCCTATGCTTCCCAGTTCTTTTTCTCTTAGTCCGTGGTTCCCCTTTTTTTTCCTTTCGTTTCTGTGATCGCCCCTCCAGTTTTTTTCTTTGTTCTGTGATTTCCCCCCTTTATGCATGGACTATCTCTGGCTTTTATAGCCAGAGAAGAATGCCGTTTCTTCAAGCCATGAATTGTGTTAATTGCAGGTGTAATGGTGGGAGCGGCGGTGGGCGTCCGTTTTCAGTCGGGAAGAAGATGAACAGTTGCGGGAAAACGGCGCCGTTTTGGTGTTTTGTGTTTTGATCCCTGACATTTTTCATTTTTACAGTCCAGTCCTTGGGTAAATTGTAATTGAACCCCTGCATCTCAGCGCCATTTACACATTGGTCCTTGGGTTTTAAGTTTGCAATTTTGACCCCAAACTTTAATATTTCTTCAATTAAGTCCATGCTTTAATTAATTTAATTAAATCCAAGTCCAATTAAGCCTCAAAACTTATCGATTCTCCAATTAAACCCTTAAATGGATTAATTAAATTAATTCCAAGCTTAATTAAGTCTCAAAACTTATCAATTCTCCAATTAAACCCTTAATTGGATTAATTAAATTAATTCCAAGCTCAATTAAGTCTCAAAAACTTATCAATTCTCCAATTAAACCCTTAATTGGATTAATTAAATTAATTCCAAGCTTAATTAGATTAATTTCAAAGTTTAATTAAACACAAAAACTTCCAATCATTTTGTCATTAACCCAAAATTTAATCCATGCTTCATTTATTTCATTTTACTTGTTTTTTCATCATCATTATTATTTTTTCATCAAATTTTTTTATCCTTTTCAATAAATAAAATAATAATAATAATAAAAATAAAAATGGTCAAAAATTGGGTTATGACAATGGTGAGGGTCCGAGCAAAGTAATCAGAAACAGTCTCTCCTTCCTTCATGTGGAGAGTTTCAAAGTCTTTGCGCAGGGCTTGTAATTGTGCTCGTTTGACTCTAGCATTGCCTTGAAACTTCTTCTTCATGGAATCCCATATTCCTTTTGAAGTCTCTTTATCCAAAATCGTCTCAAGGATTGAACGATCTATGGCTTGGAAGAGATAATTTTTGGCTCGTAAGTCCTTCAACCTCTGATCTGCCACCTCCTTCCTTTGTTCATATGTGAGATCACCATTATCTGCTGCAGCAGATATTCCAGCTTCAACTACATTCCAGTATTCTTTGGAGCGGAGAAAATTCTCCATCAACATGCTCCAATGATCGTAGTGCCCAACAAACCGAGGGATTGCTGGTTGAACAAAACTCCCTTCACTAGTCATTTTAGCTGCGGCTAAAAAAAAACTTGACACAGGTTTCTAGCTACTGCTAAAGAGAATAACCGTGTGCTCTGATACCAAATGATAAACTCGATTTACTGATGTTATGAAAATGAATGATTTATTAAGCATCATTGGTGGCTTTATATATAGCCATACAGAAGGAATCAACTAACTGAAATAACAGAAAAGCAAAGAACATGGGATATGGCCAAGGACCAGATCAACACCTTGATATTCATGGATTATTGCTAACAGAAAACGTAAATAGCTGAAGACTAAGTCTTCTCAGGTGACAAATGTGGCCTAGCATTGTTGACGAAATAGTTAATTCTGTCGACATTTTCATTGGAGTGTCACACTTTTTTTTGTGTTGTTCGGTTGTTATTATCCCATGATGCTTTTGGGATTATAATCCTAGAAAACTCATATCAATAACAACAACAATAAAAATTTTGTTTGATAATAATTAGCCATTGAATATCTTGAATCTTATTTTTTGGTTATTGAATTTTCATAAAATTTTGGGTCAGCTTTGTATATGTTAATTAATTTGAATGATACATGACTCTTGAAACAATTATTAATTTCAATAATGGTTATTATGACTTACATTTTATTTTCAAATTTTTTTATAAAATAGTAAAAGATCAGAGATTTTGATGTATTTTCAGATGATAGCCAAACTAAAAAAGCCTCCAGCATCAGAGGGTTTGTAACAACTTTGAAGGATGAGACTGCTTAAAGGGTGTTTGAGAGTGTGATAATGGTTGCTTTTCAAAGTGTTCTTTGCTTGAAAATGCATTAAAATAATATTTTATTATTTTAAAAAAATTATTTTTTGACATCGGCACATTAAAACAATTTAAAAGTACCAAAAAATATTAATTTAAAGTAAAAAATAAAATAATTTTTTTCAAATTTTTTCAAAAAACCTTTTAAAATACGAAAATAAATATCCCATGTTAAAAGGTGTTGCAGCAGCTTACAGTTCTTTGAATGACATCTTGCCTTCAAGATCGGGAATGAATGAAGGCGTGGTTGAGTCGAAAGTTGTCTCTCTATGTATACCCGAGATAAATGTTCTTTTATTGATATAGAAAGAAAAAAGGTTCTTATATCATAAATTAAAGGCCATTTAATATTTTTTTATAAATAAATAATAATATAGTTGTTGATTTGTAGGATTAACATTAACAAACATTAAAAGAGAATGAAAATCTAGGGTTAACATTTTTATGACTTGGTTTTTTTTTTTCTATGGTTAACATCTTTATGACCTGGTTTGTTTTTTTTTTAAAAAAAAATTCATCAGTTTATTTGATATTGAATATTATAATTTATTTTTTTTAAGATTATCCTGATTTTATAATTCAAATTATAAATTTTATGAGTTAATTTGGGTTGATCATTTGTTTTTAATATTGGGTTCATTGAAAATTAAATTTTACAATTTATTTTTATTTATTTTCTATGAGGTTATCTTAATCTCATGTTCCAGGTCGCAAGTTTGGTGGTAGGTTTACTCGAGTTGACTCAAATTATTATTTTTTTTTTAATTGATTTTTTTTTAATTTTATTATTCAACATTTGATTAACTGAGAATTGAATTTTATAATTTGTTTAGGCTTGCTCTTTATAGAATCATCTCGATCTCATAACTCAAGTTGTGGATTTTACAAATTAACTTGGGTTAATCTAAAACATTACAATATGTTACCATCTTAATATTAAAAAAAAAATATCTTAGTTTTTTTTAATCATAATTATGTTTTTACTAATTGTTTGAATTACATTTAGACTTTTCAAATTGATCGGTAATATTAATCAACCCTCACATTATTTTATACGAAAAAATGTTAGAGAATAATATAAATCATATCTTGCGATTTTACCTAATAGTTTAAGCTATTAGTTGAATTGGTTTTTTAACATGGTATTAGAGCCTTGATAACCAAGCAATCACGGGTTTGAATCTCATCATCCTTATTTATTTGATAAAAATAAAGCACAAGGTAATGTGAATTTGTGCAAATTCCAAACTTAAATAACTATCACTTGAGGAGATGTGTTAGAGAATAATATAAATTATATCTTAAAATATCACTTAATTGCTTTAAATTATTAAATTGAGATAATTTTTTGATTAAAAAAAAATACATGTTAGCAACTTCTGAAAATCTTTTATATTCACTTATGTATATATAAAATCCTTAGCGTATATAGCGAGTGAATGTTCGGTTAAAATTAAAATGAATCCAACTTTCTCCGCATTAATATTGGGTCATGATCTTATAATTCTTGGTACTATTTTACCCTTGTATTGTGAGAGACATTGTTTTTGTACGAGTACAAGCCGATTTTTATTCAATAATCCATATTAAAAAACAATGAACCACCAACTAAATAGAAGCAAATTATAATTTAGTCCTTACAGTTCAGCAAAAATAAATAATTAATCGTTGTAGTTTAAAAATTATAAAATTAATCTTTATATTTTTAAAATGGTTTATAATATAATTTTTTTTTTTCAAAGAAAAATAAATAAATAAATAAATAAAGAGAAGGTAAAATGGGGAAATTGGACTATAAAAAAAGATAGTTTTAGAAGAAAAAAAAAAAACTACTAAACTGAGGATTATCAATGCAAGGAACTATTTAATTATGTCTGACACAACGGAGACTGAATAGTTATTTTTGATAAATTATAAGGACTAAGTAAGTTTATTTTACTGAGCAATCTCTGCGATTCAGATAGTTTCAATCATATAAATCTTGAAGAACCAATACAATACTAGACGACGAGCTGTTCATTATCCAATTCTCTTATTCTGACCAAGAGTCATCACAATTTTAGCAATCCCTGTGGAGTGCAGATTTAGCTCTAGGGTGGCATGCTTACAGATATAGAAATGGCCGAAGGGATTTAGCAAGTAAATCAAGACAAGTCAAAATCTTGGCTGCTAAATTTCTCCATCTCTTTCTTGAAGGCAGGCATGTGTGTTTCTTGCAAGGTTACCAGCACCTTGAACCCATCCTTCTTGCCTGCGTTTGCAGAAGAATAAGGCAAGAAAAAGCACGGCTCAACACTTCCGAGAAGTTTTCTTGAAAGCGGCAAGACAGTGACCGGACCTCCCCACCCAAAATCAACAGTTGAATGTCCCAGGTGCCTCCAATCTGTGAACCCACTCACTCTGTTTCCTGCTGTAATGCCATCTCCATAATGTAGTTCTTGAAAATCAATGAAGGAGCGGACGTACTCATCGGTTGCATTGATTTTGCTCTTTTTAATCAACTCAGCTGTTTTCCAAACTGGTTGCTCTATCAGCTCTCTGGCACAGAGTTGAGCATACATCGGAACACAACCATTGCCCCAATAGCCAGCCGGTAATGGTGGCTTTACTAGTTTTCGTATATTGATTGAATAGGCGAACTTCACATTCTCATCACCGGGAACCCCCGAGGCTTTAACCCTGTTAAGTCAATAATGAATTAGAATTAAGAGAGACAACATGATCCAAGCCATAATACATTGAATATAGCTGGCAATTTCTATAGTTTCAATAAAATAATTTATCTTGACTTGAGTTTGAGTATCCTTATGATTTTTTTCTCTCCCAATTAAGAGCCAAGAGCATGCAAGATTCGCTTTATACCACCTGCTAATTGACCTCTACTTTGTTTTTTGTTTTTAATTTTTGCAAATGAGGCAAAAATATGAAATGCACCCGTCAAGTAGTGGCGATGATGGGTGATGCACAAACTACCTAATTGACTTACTTTGCCCGCCATATGAAGGCACCCAAGGCTTCAAACGTGGTAAAACTAGAGCCGCTCTTCTCAAACAACACCTTCTTGAACTTCTCCAACCACTCATCCTTCACAGGAAAGCACTCCCGCACAACCTTACCAACCACCTGACCGTAAGGTTCAGACCCTTTCTCCAAGCCCAAAAACTCCCTCACCACTCCCTCAGCTCGGGGCGGGTCTCTCGGACCCAACAACCGCGCCCGGTCCCAAACTGGATTAGCTGAAATCCGACCCACACCACGTGCCAACTCTGCCATAACATTAAAAAACTGGGTTGCCCCAAGCCCATCACACAAACCATGGTGTATGGCAGCACCTAATGTCCATCCACCACACTCAAACACCGTGACTTGGAGAACACACGGGTTAGCCAGCCCATAATCTTGATCCGGGTCAGGAACTAACCCGTCCAGAAAATTCGGGTCCGAGTCATCAAGGTAGCTCAGTTTTTCCAACGTGCAGTTTACAGTTGCATTGATAAGAGGCACACCTAAATGGTCTCGAGAGCAAAACAGCTCCAGACGGTCATCCACCTGGCCTCGGCGGAGAGTGGCTGCAAGAGGGTAGTAGTGCACAAGAGCAGAGGAAAGCGCAGCCGCGATGACGTTGAAAGGATGGCCACCATTGCTGGTGGTGGTGTTAACGTAGACACGAAGGTAGCGAAATGTGACATTAAGGTTGCGGTCGGTGTCAAGGTGGGAGAGAGGGAGTGTATGGTCTTGAGAGAAAGGGGGCGTAGAAGGGCTAACTGGAATGGTTTCTTTGATGTGAATTTCTTCCATTGTTGTCGATAGTGTAGTTTTTTCTCGAGGCGGATGCTACTATTTAACGTTGTCGATGTTGTCGAGATATTAGGTGGGTTATTTGGTGCCTTGATTCATGGATCAGTAGTTGTTCGCTAATGGCCTTTTGGATTTTGAGGACGACATGCATATCATCAACAAGAGTGGCGGGCTGAAAAATGCTGCTGAGTAGGAGGGGGCGACGTGTAGCGTGTCATGGCCACAACTACCCATATGAATTTGTATTTAAGAAATCGAAAGTCAATAATGATGGTAAGTGGTAGGTGGCTAATTTACATATACACAACGATGCTCTTATCAATCTTTTCAAGTTTAAAAAGACCTTTTTAAAAATATTTTATTTTTTTATTTTAAATTGATATTTTTTTTATATATTTTTAGATTATTTTAATATAATTAAAAAAAAATTTAAAAAAATATAATTTTAATATATTTTAAGTGAAAAACAACAATAACTACATTGCTAAACAAGATTTTAGTTTTAGTTTTAATTAACGTGAAAGTGAAAATTAATTGAAGAATATATGTTTTTATTTTCAAATAAAAAATTAATCATCATCTATTTATTCATGATATTATCTTCTCTCATGTGAAACATGATTGTCTACAAAAAAAATTTAGCAATAACATTTTATTTGCAAATCATGTTTTATTCTATATATATATATATATATATATATATATATATATATAAAAGGCTGATTTATTTGGACTACATTTTATTCTAGATCCAATTAAAATATATGCCATTGATACTGAGACTACTAGGTTTATGAAAAAAATTATGTATCCTTGTGGCTTAATCTTAAAATTAATTATATCCCAATTTTTAATTAATTTTAATTTCTCAAGGGCTAGAATTTTAAATATATGCCATTGACACTGAGACTACTAGAAAAATATATGCCAGCCCTAAATTAAAAATAATTCGGGCTATAGGCCAGTATTTCTCGAATGGTCGTGTAATTTAAGAGCAGCCCACCCTTTGAGCAACCATTGTCCAACATGGTGGTGACCGATAATTTATAATCCATCCCGTGTTTTAAGGAGCAACAAGTTTTTCCCATTCAATTCTATTGACTACACTGTTTTCTTTTTATTTATTTAGAAGCTTCTAGTTTACTGCTCACACTAAGCTGCACGTAGGAATTTTTTTTTTTTTTTTCACATGAATTTTTTTTTAAAATTTTTTATAAAATTATTTGATATTATTATTAAATTTAACTTAACAGGTATGTTAATTTTTTTTTTAATTTGACATTTTATTTAGTATGAATTTAAAATTAATTCATGTGAAAATTATATATCTTGATACAATTGACTTGATAATTTCAAAAAACAACCTAATTGAAATTAAAATGTGTGGCTTGGCTTTTTTTTAAAAAATTCAAGTTAACTTATTTTTTATTTTAAGGTTGAGATGGAGATGTATCGGATCGTTTTGGGTTTCGCGGCTTTATCTGCTAAATCTATAACCTGAATCATGAATTTTATTGGGTTTAACAATTTTTTTAAAACTATTTCTTACTTAATGATATAAAAACTAAAATAAATACTTGTAAAATTAAACATCAATCAAATACTAAGATATTTGTTTGAAATCACAATAACCTTATAAAAAGCTAACCAAAATAAATTATGAAAATCAATTCAAAATCAATAAAAAATATTGAAGGATGAAAAAAAAAGTAAAAGAGAATTTAATAAGAAGAAAAAAAATCAAAGATGGAATTTTAAAAAAAGAAAACGAAAAGAAAGACTAACCTAATGAGTCAATCTTGAAACCTCTCGACCCGACTTCTTTTCTAGCCTGGTTTTAAAATTAACCCAAGTGGGAGTTGTCTCGATATGACCTTGTCGACTTTGCGAGCTCAAAGACAACTCGAATGACTAGTAAAAAGCGTGGCTAGACCTATCATCCAAATCATGGACACCATTGGGCTTAACAACCTTGTTTATTTCTTTTAACTATTTTTCATTTAATGATAATAAAAGTATACTCGTAAAATTGAGTACCAACCAAATATCAAAATGTTTGATTGAAAGTGTGATAAACTTATAAAAAACAAACCCAAATAAATTATGAAGGTCAATTCAAAATCAATAAAACAAGATGAAATTGAAACAAAAAATAAAACTAAAAAGGATTCAATTGAAAAAAAGTAGAAGATAGAATTAAAAATAAAGAAAGAAAATAGGAGCAACTCCTTCACTACTCATATGAATAATAAAGTAGTTGGGGTTTTACCCCAGGTTTTTTTTTTTTTTTTTTATTAGAGTGGATAACTAGCTATGTGTCTAGGCTTCACTGTGGTCAACACAAATTTTTTATCAGCAAAACTTTTCATACCATGAAGAATGTTTCAAAATGTATATTTTTTGCAAATTAATTAACTTAAACAAAAGTCAACCCAAAGTGTTATCAAGATCCAATTCCTAAGAAAGAGAGAAGAGATAAATTGTTCTAGTAAGAGAGATAAATATGGAAGAAAAAAATGGAAAGAAAAAATAGGTTACTGGAGACACATTAAGGCTCTATTTCTGACACATGTTGTATTGTTAGAAAGATCTCGACGAAACGATTCTATCTACACCTTAGAAGACTATCATATGGGGGTTGTAATCAACCATAAATTAACTAAAAAAAAACCTCCTACCAAATTACAATCTTGTTTGGTGGCTTTTCAATGTGTTGTTAAAATTATCTTGTTGAAATGTTTATAACAACATTAAGTGTGTTGAAAATAGAGTGTCCCCATTTACCTTTTTTTGTGGCCTTTCAATGCGTGGTTAGAATTATATTGTTAAGATCTTTATAACGATACCAAGCGTGTCAAAAATAGAGTGTCTCCGGTGCAAAATTTTTCTTCTTCTTCTTCTTTTTTATCTTATTTTTTATCTTCTCCCTTTTTGGTCATTAGATTTTTATAAAATTTCAGGTTAACTTTGTATATGTTAATTAATTTGAATGAGACATGACTCTTGAAACAATAATTATTTCCAATAATTGTTATGACTTATATTATTTTTTCAAAATTTTTATAAAATAGTAAAAGATCGGAGATTTTGATGTATTTTTGGATGATGGCCAAACTAAAAAGCCTCCAGCATTAGAGGGTGTAACAACTTTGAAGGATGAGACTACTTAAGGGGTGTTTGAGAGTGTAGTAGTGGTTGCTTTTTAAAATGTTTTTTGCTCGGAAATGAATCAAAATAATATTTTGTTATTTTTAAAAAATTATTATTTGACATCAGCATATTAAAAAAATATAAAACTACTAAAAAATATTAATTTAAAATAAAAAATAAAATATATTTTTTAAAAATTTTTCAAAAAAACTTTTAAAATATAAAAATAAATATCCCATGTTAAAAGGTGTTGCGGCAGGTTACAGTTCTTTGAATGACATCAAGGTTGTCAAAATCGCGTTTTGACTCGTAAAATCGTACGATTTTACGAGTCAAAACATGTATTACGAGTTGAATCGCTTGAAAAAATCGAAAATGGGTAAAATCGGGTTGAAATCGAGTGAAATCGCAAAAATCGGATGAAATCGCGCAAAATCGCGATTTCAGGGCCGACTGTGCGATTTCACCAAAATGAGGCACTGTTGACTGAAAGTTTTTTTCCCCATGTCCAGCTGTCAGACGCACGCGACACGCCTATTGGAATTTGCTTTTCCCTTCACGTGACTGTCTTCAGTCTTCTGTCTTCAGGCGCCGAATTAACAAAATTAACAATTAACTGCTGCTGCTGCAGCAGCAGAGAGCGAGATAGATATAGAGAGTTGTCATAAACCCATCAAAAAATAAAGGGTCAGTAAGAGATGGCTCAGTTGAAGGCAGTATCATCATCTTCATCCCTCAATCTCCCTGTTCATATCCCTAAGAGAGGTACGAACTCCCCACCTTTTCTGTCTCTGTGATGATTTTGATACACTGGGAGGGATTTTCTTTAAACTAATATACACGACTGGATATTGTTTGCCAGATTTGTTTCTGTGTAGTAGCAATGTATCTTTTGCAAAGAAGTCAGCTTTGTTTCAAGAGGTATAGCATTTCTTTTGAAGTGTTATGTTTGGTTGGTTTCTCCTTTTACTTTTTTGCATTGACGGGCTCTTTTTGTTTCTGATTTTCTCTTTGTTTGCAGCTGGGGGCTAAAAAGAGTGAGGTTCAGGGTGATGCGGTTGTGAGCAATAGAGGGAATGCTCTTCGAGTTCATTGCAATAAAGGTGAGCTTTAATTGCTATTTTTTCTGGGTTTTTGTCATGTTTGACGAGTTAAAGTTATTAACTTGGTTCTATTTGGATTGGGAATTCAATATCATTTCTAAATTTTCAATCTTTAACGTTTTTTTTTTTTTAAATTGTAGAGTTTTGTATATGCTAAGTTTTACTAGAAAAAGTTATTGCGATTTATTTCTTCAATGTTTTTCTTTTCTTACACTGGACAGGAATGCAGGGAAACTAATGTTATAATTTATAATGGGCTTGTGATGCTTCAAAACCAAATTTGCAAGTCCTGTCAACGTGAAACTAATGTTATAATTTATAATTATTTAGCATATAATTAGTTTGGTATACTGAATTTTTAGTTGAAGGCTTGAAATATGTATGAAGTTTTATTTGATATATGTTTTTTAATGAGCTTGAACTATGTATGAATTTTTATTTGAAACATGAATTTTTTTTAATGTATTTTAAAATTCCTTACGATTTTACGATTTTACGATCCGTTTTTACGATCCGATTTTGTAAAGGGCTTTCCGTTTCGTTCTAAAATCGCGATTTTAACAACCTTGAATGACATCTTGCCTTCAAGATCGGGAATGAATGAAGGCGTGGTTGAGTCGAAAGTTGTCTCTCAATTTTTATTTATTTATCGTATAATCATTGTCGCACCCCAAAAAATAAAACATCTTGCGAGTTCGACTGGCGAATTTTTTATTTTTGGTTTGTTTGATTTGGTTCTTTGGAGTCGCCACCTAGTATTTTGGTCACTAGGAACCCTAACCGGTCTCAGAGATTGAGTACGGGGACTGGTTGCGTAAAGGGAAGGTATTAGCACCCCAAATACGCCCTACCTAAGGTAAGCTGCATTGTTTTATTGTCTGATAAAAACTAAGGTGTTATTATACTTCTAGTCGTTGGTCTGTTTATGGTTCAAGAAAAATCCTCCTCGGTAAGAAGGTCTTTTATCTTATCGGGTAAAAATCCTAACCGTTCTAACGTCCATACCAAAATTTTATTAATAATACTTAGGAATACGTTTTACGTATAAATTCGTAATCCCAAATATTAAAATAAAACAAAAAGATTTTTTTAGAATTTTTGAAATATTGGCCTAGTTCTCATGGCTTGAATAAACTGGTTATTAAAGCCAAAATGCATGTTAATACATATATTGTTTTGAAAATTTTCTTTGTTGTATGAAAATATGATGTTATAATATTTATATGTATATATTGGAGAGACTAGGCCGTATTTTAAAACAAAAACAATTTTTGGAAAATATTATTTTTTTTATGCTTTGGCGAAAATCAGGTATTTTAATACTGAGCTTGTATCCTTACGGTATAAAAATACAACCCAATATTAATCCATTTTTGATAAAAATATGCAGAAAAATCAACAACATTTTTAGGGACTTTTTAGAATTTTTTGAAAGCAAAAAACATTTTTTATTCTGAAAATCTTTGATGTTTTGACGAAAACCGGGTATTTATAACACTGGTTTTGTATCTTTACAGTATAAAAATACAAACCAGAATTAAAACATTTTTGACAAACATATACAGAAAAATCAACAATATTTTTATTTTTTATATATATAAATACATTTTTATATATATATAACATATATACACATATATAATAATAATAATAATAATAATAATAATAATAATAATAAAATTATAATATATTTATATATTAAAAGGGGCTGGGCCGGCCCAAACTAAACTGGGCCGGACCCAGCCCAACAGTCGTTGGGCCGATCTCGGCCCAACAAACTAATTAAACTCTATCTGGGCCGGACCTGGCCCAGACCACCGGATCGGGCCAGACCACTCTGGCCCGACCCACATAGTTCTGGGCCAGACACCATCTGGCCCAGAAGAATTAAAAAACAACACAGGGGGGGAATTATTTTCCCCCCCGTCCCCTGCATGCAGAACGACTCTGCATGCAGGGGGACGAAATATATGAACAAAAAAAAAAAATGTGCAGGGGGGAAGCGTACCTGGCACGGCGGAGACGACGGCTTGCTGGCGGTGCTGCTGCGGAGGCGGTGCGGCGTCTTAGCTCACGGCGGGTCAGGCGGTTTCTCTCTCCTCTGTTACAGGGTTTCTCTCTCTTCGTTTTTTTTTCTTTGTTTCGGGGTTCCTCCCTTTTCTTTTTTTTCGTCCCCGTGCTCTCCCTTTCAGTCCTCTATTTATAGAACCATGGGCGTGGCTTTTCATCGTGGACCCAGGAGCGGGTTGAGGAGCGGCTGTCGAGGAGCGGCGGGGCTCCCTCGGCTTCGGCCACGAGGCGGGTTGTCGGCCATTGTTTCTGTCGGTGGCCCACCGACGTGGGGTCTCTGTCGGTTGGTAAGGGGACCTGCAAAAAAAGAATAAAAAAATACAATGTTTTTCTTCTTCCCCGCTGTAACGTTCGGGGGGAAGAAGACAGTGAACAGTGCCGTTCAAAACGGCACCGTTCGGTTACCCCTTTTTTTTTTTTTTTTTAAATAATTATATATGAAACGGCGTCGTTTTGGATAAAACGCGCCGTTTCATTTAAAGGAGCCAAAATCCAGATCAGTCCTCCATTATTTCACCTTCGGTCGCCGCCCCTCTTGTTGGCCGCCTTTTTCACTTTGGTCCTTGGCCTCTGATTTATGCAATTAAACCCCTAATTGACCAATAAACTTCCAATTTCTTCAATTAAGCCCCTGAATCAATTCCAAACAGCCCCCTCTATCTTTGCGCCTTCTCCAAATTGGTCCCTGGTTTCGGATTTTCACAATTAAGCCCCTAATTGGCCATTAAACTTCAATATTTATGCAATTAAGCCCCTGATTTGACCCAATAAATTCCTAAAAAATATATTTTGGCCCCATAACTTAAATTTCTTCTAATTAAAGCCCAAATTGACTTAAAATCAATTTTTCTTGCAATCAAATCTTCTATAAATTCAAATAAAAAACCAATTAAGTCCATAAACATCCAAATTTGGGCTTTCTCCTCAAAATTCAAATTTTCCTTCTCAATAGGGCTTTCATCCTTCAAGAATATACTGTCAAAAATTCAATCCTTGTATTTTTAAATTCCTTGACCAATTTTCTGACTTTTTTTCGGGCGCTTCTGCCTCCGGTTATTTTTCTAACCTCTTTTGGCTATTTATTTTATTTTTTCAGGGGGACCCAAAAATGGGTTACAACAGATGCCCCCTCTTTATAATACTTACGGAGCATGGGTTTTGCGCAGTAAGTGTTATAAAGATAAACCTAAAACGGAACTCCCGAAACTGATCTGGTCGAAGCTTGATTGATCTGAAACTTTGTCCTTTATAACAATCCTCCTTAGCCCAAAAACTATGATCAAAACTTAGTCATTTCGAGGTCCTTATCCAGCAATCCTCTGAATTCTTACTTTAGTTTGATCAACATGGCAATCCATCTGAGATCCCATCTGGCGATCTCCTTTAACCTGGAATCCCATCTGGCGATTCCTTTACCCATAACCAATACAAAAAAATGCGTGTGTGGTCTCATTATGATGGGTGACCTGCCCGAGTGGAAAAGGGAAAGAGTGGTCTCATTCTTTAGGTGACCTACCCAGAGGGAAGAATGGCCTCATTATTATGGGTGACCTACCCAGGTAAAAAAAAAATAGAGAATGGTCTCATTCTTATGGGTGACCTACCCAGAGAAATATGGTCTCATTGTGATGGGTGACCTGCCCAAGGAAAAATGAAGAGTGGTCTTATTCTTTGGGTGACCTACCCAGGGGAAGGAATGGCCTCATTCTTATGGGTGACCTACCCAGGTAAAAAAAGATGAAGAATGGTCTCATTGTATGGGTGACCTACCCAGAAAAATAATGGTCTCATTGTATGGGTGACCTACCCAAGAAAAATGATGGTCTTATTGTATGGGTGACGAACCCGAGAAAAATGATGGTCTCATTGTATGGGTGACGAACCCAAGAAAAATGATGGTCATTGTATGGGTGACCTACCCAGGAAAAATGATGGTCTCATTGTATGGGTGACGAACCCAAGAAAAATGATGGTCTCATTGTATGGGTGACCTACCCAGGAAAAAAGATGGTCTCATTGTATGGGTGACGAACCCAAGAAAAATGATGGTCTCATTGTATGGGTGACCTACCCAGGAAAAAAGATGGTCTCATTGTATGGGTGACGAACCCAAGAAAAATGATGGTCTCATTGTATGGGTGACGAACCCAAGAAAAATGATGGTCTCATTGTATGGGTGACCTACCCAGGAAAAATGATGGAGAATGGTCTCATTGTATGGGTGACCTACCCAGAAAAATAATGGTCTCATTGTACGGGTGACCTACCCAAGAAAAATGATGGTCTCATCGTATGGGTGACTAACCCAAGGGAAAGAATTTTGTAAACTCCATGCTTTTCTAAGAAATGGTTTCAATATGAGGTCCCTTCTGGCGACCTTCCTTGATGAATGTCGAAGTACGAGATCCCTTCTGGCGATCTCAAATAACTTGGAATCCCATCTGGCGATTCCTTTTATTCAAAGCTGAAATATTAGGTCCCTTCTGGCGACCTTCATCGAAATATGAGATCCCTTCTGGCGATCTCCTTTAGCCAAACAACTTGGAATCCCATCTGGCGATTCCTATTATACCAAAGCTGAAATTTGAGGTCCCTTCTGGCGACCTCCATTGATGAATATCGAAAACGAGACCCCTTCTGGCAATCTCAAACAACTTGGAATCCCATCTGGTGATTCCTTTTATTCAAAGCTGAAATATTAGGTCCTTTCTGGCGACCTTCATCGAAATATGAGATCCCTTCTGGCGATCTCCTTTAGCCAAACAACTTGGAATCCCATCTGGCGATTCCTTTTATACCAAAGCTGAAAATTGAGGTCTCTTCTGGCGACCTCCATTGATGAATATAAAAAACGAGACCCCTTCTAGCGATCTCAAACAACTTGGAATCCCATCTGGTGATTCCTTTTATTCAAAGCTGAAATATGAGGTCCCTTCTGGCGACCTCCATCGAAATACGAGATCCCTTCTGGCGATCTCAACAACTTGGAATCCTATTTGGCGATTCCTTTTTACCGAATGCTATCGATGTCGTTCTTCCTGCTAGCAGGGTTTGAAAACCATTATCTGTTGTTCTACAATCAACTCAATGATTCTTTCTTAGTCCATAATCTTGTTGGAACGCGCTAAGATCTCCTCCTGTAACGATCCAAAAAAACATATATGCAATGATTTATGATTAGATGCAATGCATGCATTCATACCTGGTTTTGAAACATAGGTCCCATCCTCTTCTTCTAGTTCATGAGACCCCCTCTTAACATGAACTTTGCTTTTGAAGTCGTATGTTGGATTCATCTCTCGTGTTGCCTATCATATTCTTGGAGAAGAAGTCGTTGACTTTCTCCAAGTAGTCCTTTTCTCAAAAATGTACGACTTGTATTTGCCTCTTTGTCATGCTTTTGTCAAATGCTTTAGCTTGGTTTTCAAATCAATAGGCTTTCATATCCAATTTTAAACATGTAAAAATTTTCATAAAACATCTCGTCTTGCCCCCAGTGTAGGGGTGCGATATACGACTGTTGGGCTTTAATATAGAGAAGAAATTCATTCCGACTTAAAAATAAAACCACCAACAAAAAACTCTTTAGAGAGTGAAAGGACAATAATGTATTTTTCAAAAATGCACATTATTTAGGATTGATAAACTCTATTTTTATCTTGAAAGAAAATTTACAGGTGATGTATCAATTCATTATGTTATCCAGAGGTGAGGTTGTATTTCAAGGGTAACTTTTCTTAAATTTCATATTAAACCATTTTATGATACTTTATTTGTAACCACTCAACTTGTTCCAAAAGTGCATAATCTCATCATTTATTTAAAGAAAAGGTAGGCTCAAAGACAAACACAAAAATCTGGCTGACAAAATAAGCTCTGAGCTCTGAATGCTCACTAGAGAAAATAAAAGCAAAGACAAAAGCATGCTAAGGCAAATAAAGTTGTTTTACATTTTGAAAACTACGAGAAGTTCTTGGGTCAACCCGTTCTGAAACTTCTTCTAGTGTGTGGAAAGTCAACCGAGGCAATGCTTCATCTTCCTTCCCCACTTGCGTTTCCTTGTCTTCTCCTTCGATCTGGCATTCTTCATTATTGACGACTCTTGACCAAGGTTTTCCAACCTTTATCCCCTATCACTTTTGTCATGACCAGGCAATGGATTTGAACTGATATTGGGCGCGTCTTCAAATGACACCCATCCTACCTTGATGAGCTTCAACAACTTGTTCTTGAAACCATAGCATGTTTCAAGACAATGCCCGGGAATACCAGCATGGTACTCGCAAGTCAACTCGAGCTTATACCAGATGGGGAATGGTGGCTGTAGTGGTAATGTAGGGATAGGAGCTATTTGTCCAATGCTCAGTAGTTTGGCATATATGTCCTTTAGAGGCATGGGTAATGGCGGTAGTTGTTCTGAAATGTATCTTGGGTTTGGTCTTTGGTAGTTGTTTTGGGTGTTTGACTGGCCATTTGCTCGATTAGGGGAAAAAGGTTTGTTAAAGTTTATGTGGGCCACATGGGAGGTAGGTATTTGTGGGTTATATGAATCCGTTATCTTGTCATTGGACCCACCTTCGAAGTTGTTAACGGGACCTTTCAATTTTCTTCCGAAAAAACCCTTTGTCTCCAATGGCTCAATTATGCGTCCAGCTTTAATCCCCTGCTCTATTCTTTCCGCTATGCGTACAGCATCATAGAAATGTTGAGATGAGCTACCCATTAAATGCTCATAGTAGGGTGCTTTGAATGTATTGGCGAACAAAGTCACCATCTCCGTTTCTATCAAAGGGGGTTGCACATGCATGGCCTCGTCCCTCCATCTTTGCGCATAAGCCCTTACTGATTCTTGGCTTCTCTTTTCCATTGACATAAGGCTCGTTCGATCTGGAGCAATTTCCAAATTGAACTTGTATTGCTTAAGGAAAGCCTCAACTAAATCCTTCCATTTCTTGATCTTGGCATTATCCAACCTCATGTACCAACTTAGCGCTGACCCCGATAGACTGTCTTGGAAAAAGTAGATCAGTAACTTATCGTCATGAATCACCTCAGCCATCTTATTGCAATAAGATCGAAGGTGAGTGTTTGGGCATTCCAACCCAGTGTACTTTATAAACTCCGGTATCCTAAATTTTTTTGGTACCGTGATGTTTGGTACCAAGCATATTTCAGACGCTCGCATGGGGTCAAACCAGTCATCTCCCTCGACTCCTCTTAACCTTTCTTCCAAGGCTGATATCTTGTCATCGTTCATAAATCCGGTGGACCTATTATCGGAAGGCCCTTCCACAGTGATGTGAGCTTGAGGGGGCTGAATGGGAATGGTAGGCGCAAAGTGCTGCCCCGTCGCTGAATCTGCCCCCAAGTTCTGAGATACCCCCGGGACATGAACTGACGGTGCTCCTATAGGTGGTTGGGTAGATGTTCCCTCCCCGTTCTTCGCTCTTAAAAGTTGCTCAAGCAGATTGGTCAGTCGAGAAACTTCATTTTTCACAGATTCCAACTCGGTCTAGTAGTGTGACTCTAATTGAGCTCTTTCTTCGTTTTCCATTCTTGATCTGGACCGGGTTTGGTGGACTCTGGATGTGGGACCTATGTTTCACGATCTGGAATGCATATGATAAAATGCGTGATGAAAATGTGATGCGCGATGAGTATAATATTGCAAAAAGATACATAACCTAAGGACAAGCTCTATTTATTAAGTTAGAGTGGGTAGTTTTTCTATCTGGTCTTGAAGGGTCTCATATCTGCCCAGTGACGTTCTTCGTAAAGAAGTATGGGGGCGTTGCAAGGAACAGTTAAGACACGTATGCCCACCGTTACCAAACAGGCACTCAGATATGAGTTGGGTGTTTCACGCATTTAAACCCTGACCAATAGTCTTAGGGTAAATCGCTAATTTCCCCACTTAACTTAAGGCTTGTGTGTGCTTTTCAAAATTAAGGCAAGTGATGCATGAGACAATTGTATACAATGTATAAATAATACGCGTAAAATAAAAAACAAATATGCAAATAAACAGAAAGGCATATTAACAATAAACACACAAAAAAAAAACACAAACAAATCAGACAAAAACAAAGCTTAGTCTACAAGGTCCCCAGTGGAGTCGCCATTCTGTCGCACCCCAAAAAATAAAACATCTTGCGAGTTCGACTGGCGAATTTTTTATTTTTGGTTTGTTTGATTTGGTTCTTTGGAGTCGCCACCTAGTATTTTGGTCACTAGGAACCCTAACCGGTCTCAGAGATTGAGTACGAGGACTGGTTGCGTAAAGGGAAGGTATTAGCACCCCAAATACGCCCTACCTAAGGTAAGCTGCATTGTTTTATTGTCTGATAAAAACTAAGGTGTTATTATACTTCTAGTCGTTGGTCTGTTTATGGTTCAAGAAAAATCCTCCTCGGTAAGAAGGTCTTTTATCTTATCGGGTAAAAATCCTAACCGTTTCTAACGTCCATACCAAAATTTTATTAATAATACTTAGGAATACGTTTTACGTATAAATTCGTAATCCCAAATATTAAAATAAAACAAAAAGATTTTTTTTAGAATTTTTGAAATATTGGCCTAGTTCTCATGGCTTGAATAAACTGGTTATTAAAGCCAAAATGCATGTTAATACATATATTGTTTTTGAAAATTTTCTTTGTTGTATGAAAATATGATGTTATAATATTTATATGTATATATTGGAGAGACTAGGCCGTATTTTAAAACAAAAACAATTTTTGGAAAAATATTATTTTTTTTATGCTTTGGCGAAAATCAGGTATTTTAATACTGAGCTTGTATCCTTACGGTATAAAAATACAAACCCAATATTAATCCATTTTTGATAAAAATATGCAGAAAAATCAACAACATTTTTAGGGACTTTTTAGAATTTTTTTGAAAGCAAAAACATTTTTTATTCTGAAAATCTTTGATGTTTTGACGAAAACCGGGTATTTATAACACTGGTTTTGTATCTTTACAGTATAAAAATACAAACCAGAATTAAAACATTTTTGACAAAACATATACAGAAAAATCAACAATATTTTTATTTTTTTATATATATAAATACATTTTTTATATA
This sequence comes from Populus alba, assembly GCF_005239225.2. NCBI lineage: Eukaryota > Viridiplantae > Streptophyta > Magnoliopsida > Malpighiales > Salicaceae > Populus > Populus alba. The sequence goes on from NC_133287.1 coordinate 4,710,550, forward strand.
TATAACATATATACACATATATAATAATAATAATAATAATAATAATAATAATAATAATAATAAAATTATAATATATTTATATATTAAAAGGGGCTGGGCCGGCCCAAACTAAACTGGGCCGGACCCAGCCCAACAGTCGTTGGGCCGATCTCGGCCCAACAAACTAATTAAACTCTATCTGGGCCGGACCTGGCCCAGACCACCGGATCGGGCCAGACCACTCTGGCCCGACCCACATAGTTCTGGGCCAGACACCATCTGGCCCAGAAGAATTAAAAAACAACACAGGGGGGGAATTATTTTCCCCCCGTCCCCTGCATGCAGAACGACTCTGCATGCAGGGGGACGAAATATATGAACAAAAAAAAAAAAATGTGCAGGGGGAAGCGTACCTGGCACGGCGGAGACGACGGCTTGCTGGCGGTGCTGCTGCGGAGGCGGTGCGGCGTCTTAGCTCACGGCGGGTCAGGCGGTTTCTCTCTCCTCTGTTACAGGGTTTCTCTCTCTTCGTTTTTTTTTCTTTGTTTCGGGGTTCCTCCCTTTTCTTTTTTTTCGTCCCCGTGCTCTCCCTTTCAGTCCTCTATTTATAGAACCATGGGCGTGGCTTTTCATCGTGGACCCAGGAGCGGGTTGAGGAGCGGCTGTCGAGGAGCGGCGGGGCTCCCTCGGCTTCGGCCACGAGCGGGTTGTCGGCCATTGTTTTCTGTCGGTGGCCCACCGACGTGGGGTCTCTGTCGGTTGGTAAGGGGGACCTGCAAAAAAAGAATAAAAAATACAATGTTTTTCTTCTTCCCCGCTGTAACGTTCGGGGGAAGAAGACAGTGAACAGTGCCGTTCAAAAACGGCACCGTTCGGTTACCCCTTTTTTTTTTTTTTTTTTAAATAATTATATATGAAACGGCGTCGTTTTGGATAAAACGCGCCGTTTCATTTAAAGGAGCCAAAATCCAGATCAGTCCTCCATTATTTCACCTTCGGTCGCCGCCCCTCTTGTTGGCCGCCTTTTTCACTTTGGTCCTTGGCCTCTGATTTATGCAATTAAACCCCTAATTGACCAATAAACTTCCAATTTCTTCAATTAAGCCCCTGAATCAATTCCAAACAGCCCCCTCTATCTTTTGCGCCTTCTCCAAATTTGGTCCCTGGTTTCGGATTTTCACAATTAAGCCCCTAATTGGCCATTAAACTTCAATATTTATGCAATTAAGCCCCTGATTTGACCCAATAAATTCCTAAAAAATATATTTTGGCCCCATAACTTAAATTTCTTCTAATTAAAGCCCAAATTGACTTAAAATCAATTTTTCTTGCAATCAAATCTTCTATAAATTCAAATAAAAAACCAATTAAGTCCATAAACATCCAAATTTGGGCTTTCTCCTCAAAATTCAAATTTTCCTTCTCAATAGGGCTTTCATCCTTCAAGAATATACTGTCAAAAATTCAATCCTTGTATTTTTAAATTCCTTGACCAATTTTCTGACTTTTTTTCGGGCGCTTCTGCCTCCGGTTATTTTTCTAACCTCTTTTGGCTATTTATTTTATTTTTTCAGGGGGACCCAAAAATGGGTTACAACAATCATTATCGCAGTCCTTAGCTAAAAAGAAAAAAGAAAAAAGAAAAAAAACAGGAGAAAGGCAGTAGGTGGGAAAGGAAAGAGTAAAGCTTGACTGAATTAGTGAGGGAAAACGAACTCTTGACTTTGGAGGAATCCAATTTTTTGGCGTTACCACCCTGAAACCCTCCCTCTCCTCCCAATTTACACATTAAAAAACCGCGCGCCTCTTCATTCATTAGCTACCCTCAGAATTCAAACCACCCCAAAAGGCCCCCTCCCTCCATTTATGGAAAACCTAAATAAAAAAAAACTACTTTAAAATTTTCACAGGGAGTCACCTCCCCCTCCCCCTCCCTCCCGCCCCCGCTCTCCCTCCATCCATGAAAGTAGAAAACCAAAATAATATTTATGAAAACAGTTTGCCAAAATCAAAACACTGCTATCATTTTCCCACTTCAAAATTTCACCTCCCATTTCCCCTCCAAAGTGCCACCATTATATATACCTCTTGCCCCTCCCATCTCATCACCGCCTCTTCCCCCCTCCCCCCCCTATCTCACGCTATCTCTTGCAATGGCTGTCCTCTTTCATAGCCAGAATGACAACAAGGAGAACGTCCCCCCTTTCTTTCCAAAGCAAGACGCTTTATTAGTTGCTAAATCTAAATCTCCACTCCCTACAAGCAATAAAAGAAGAGTCAGGAGACCGCTTGAGGACATTACCAACCTCTTGAATCAAGAAATCTTTCTGAGGTCGGTTCTTGATGATAGGATCCGTATTTTACAGTCGCTTCCTTCAGCTTCCAGACTGAAATGTGGAAAGAGGAGAGCTGAAGATGGTGCTGACCCGTCCTGCAAGAAGACCCAGTTGCTGCATCCGAGCAAAAATTTTAGATAGCTCTATTAATTCCACTGTCTAGACAGTCATTCTGCTTGATTGATGTTCTATTGAATCTTGCTTTCGTTTCTTCTTTTTGGTGAAAAATTAGATGGGTGAACCCCAATTCCAAAAGCAAAAATATGTATACAAATTTGATGTCAATCAATGGAAGCTCCTCAATTTGTTGCATTGGATTTATCAAACCTTTCGTTATTTGGGGCCGTGTTTGATTCGCTTGGTATTGAGAATACAATAAGAGGAGGATTTGGATTTCAATGCCAAACAGGATTCACTTTCAAATCTTCTTTACTATAATATCTAAACAATTCCGTTAATTCCAAAAAAGAAAGCAGTTCTCATTCAATACCCAAGATGACCTGAGAATTCTTATTTTCTCTTCCCCTTTTATTCTATTTGTCTTTGGAATAGAGGTTTTTGCCAACTTATTCGGCTTCCACAATCGTAGAACTGGATGCCGATAAAAGGGAGATTAAAATTATAATAAATGACCATAGTTGTGAAATCTGTCTGGCAGGTAGATCCATTGACATGTGAAATTGGGTTATAGATCGGGCTGGATTTTAGGTTTTCTTAAAAAACTTTGAAATGATATCATTTTAGAGGGTTCTGACTTTTACGTAAAATCATATACTGGTTATGAACATAGTTGAATACATTAATTAAGCTATTTCTTTTTTCCTGTTGAATGTTTTTTGCCTGCAGGTTCATATAAGAAAATGCATGAGCGTGTCAGCTAACTCGGAACAAAAGCAAAGGCTATTCATACTTTAGGCTGGAATCATAGCTCACCTTACCTGGGAATGATCTAAATAGTCAGCCAGCTTTGCGCAGAATTCACTGGTAAGTAATTTGCTTTATGTTACAAGGAAACTAAAGCTAGTGTCATAGCAGGGTACTAGTTAATTTGCTTTATGTTACAAGGAAACATTTGTTGACAATCGATTTCATCATGGTCCAAATGTAAGGCTGTTGATCAGCTTTAATTTCTGTGGGCAGAAACGAAATTAGGCATTCATAAGATAGGCATGGTGGCGGTGCCGGCCGGCCATGAGTGGGCTCATTCTTAATTCTTGATAGAGTACATTGAACATAACATACATACTAAAAAATTACCAAGTCATGACCTCCTTCATTTTCTTTCATACCACATGATGCACATGTTAGTAGGTGCGATAGAGATCTCTTGTTGATGCTGAGGAGTTGAAACAAAGAGATTGGTACAAGGATGGATTCTCTCGCGACAAAAGAGTTCTGACTGGCACCGGCACATTATTAGAACCGAACTGGTCGGTAATTCTTTTAGATCAGAAAAATTTAAAGGGATCACAGCCATATATATATAACCACTAAAAACACAATAGAATGTGATGGCTATCACCCACTTTGATTATTATATGAAAAGGGATCGCTGCTGATCTCTATATATTACACCCTCCTCATTTATTTCTCTGCAAACCGAGCTCAATAAATTTTCTGAGAGAATAAGAAGAATGGCTAGCTTGAGATGTTATCTGTGCGTACTGCTAATAGTGCTGTCATTTGCACTATACGAGGCCCGCCCCCTTGATCCATCTGCTGTACGAAGGAACTTGATCAGGACAATTCGAGCCCTGGGCGAGAGTGAAGCTGTCGGTGATCAATATGCAAATAAACGAGTGAGTCCTGGCGGACCTGATGCTAAACACCACTAAAAAGCCAGCAGTCGAGGTTTTCTACGAAAGTTAGGGGAATTGGCTATAGAAGAGTCAATGCTTGTCACTGAAGCTACTATGGATAATATTAAGTATATTATAGAAATAAAGTTACCCTGCTTTTCTTCTGATATGGTGCGCATGCTTTTGAGAAAATTTCAGATTAATGCCTTTTCAGAGTTTTTTATTTTATTTTTTATTATCATTATCATCATCATCATCTTATCAGCAACAGCGTAAAAAAATCATTCGAAAATATTAAAAAAAATCAAATTTATGCTTTTACAATTCAAATACATTTTGATAATCACTTTTAAATAAAATAAACCATGTCCCAAACACCGCTTTAAGTGGGCCCGTTCCACTTGGCTTAAATCCATATTTTGTTGCAATGCATAACAGTTCATTCATTCCGGCGGAAGAAAATATTGTGATCACTCTCCAGTCTCTACAAGGCACTCACGGTGTTAGAAACTATCTCTTAGAAAAGCTGGATAACATTTCATGATTCAACAGCGACAAGCTGGATCACTTCTACTCCATAACACATCGCATAAGTATATATAAAAGTTTGCAACCTTTATTGTGCCTTTTACGCATGAATCTGCTCAGCCCCAGAAGCATCTTTTGCTGTTTTTCTTTCCATTTTCTGAAATGTGGCCGCCATTTGTTTGCTTAGAATCTATACTTCGGTTTATTGGATGGACTTCATCAAGGGAGGATTTATTTTTTCTGAAGAAGAGAACAGATCAAATAAGAAGAAAAGGTTAAAAGAAACCAAACACCTGTGTCCGTTGTAAATAAAATAAAGATGGATGTAATTCATAGCGTTCTTTTCTTTACCCCACAGGCAACAAGTTTGCCACACTTTCATCCACTGACAACACAAAAACAATTCATAATGCTTATGCTTCAAGCGTAAGGTTTTGTAAACCAGTAATTATCAACCACACCATTGTACATGGCGTTGGAATATTATTATATAGGAAAGTTTTATAACAGAGAGTGAGAGAAATAAGGAAGTAGCTGTTACAGGATATACACTATACTATAATTAGAGTTAATCAATTCCTAGACAGACGCTGCACAATTAACTGTAAGGCAATCAAATGGCATGATTTTCTCCTTAATGCTTGGAAGGATTCTCTCCAGAAGATGTGATTGTGTTAGCGCCAATACCCCCCCTCAAGTCAAGCGTGGTTGGTAACACGCGAAGCTTGGACTTGAAGAGCAGAAACAGAGATCTTGATGGACTTTTAGTAAAGATGTTTGCAATTTGCAAGCTGGACGGCACATGTTAAATTGTTAAGATACCATTGCAAACTAATTCATGAACAAAGTGAATATCAATGTTAATATGTCGAGATCGTTTTTTAGCAACAGGATTTCGGGCCATGAAAATGGCACTGGCATTTGCACACAGTAGAGTAGGCTTGTCTGATGGCTGAAGATGTAAGTCATGAAGAATATTTAATAATCATTTGACCTCAGTGGCAGTGAGTGCTAAGGCTCTATATTTAGATTCTGCAGAAGAATGAGAGACAGTTGATTGCTTTTTAGAGGTCCAGGAAACAAGATTGTCACCTAAGAAGATGGCATAGCCAGATGTTGAGCGACTTGTATTTGGGCAGCCAGCCTAGTCGGCGTCTGAAAAAGCCGAGATGTTGAAGGTGGTGGATGGTGTAATCTTGAGACCAAAGTGTAGAGTGCCTTTAACATATCTGAGGATTCGTTTGACAGCCTGGAAGTGATGGTCCTATGGATTATGCATGAATTGACTTACTGAGTTCACTGCATGTGTAATATCTGGCCTTGTAATGGTTAGTTATTGAAGTGCGCCAACTACAAAGCGATAGGTAGTGGGGGAATGAAATGGACTACCATCAGCAGCTAGATGTTGGGAAACAATCATGGGAGTGGCAACTGGTTTGGAATCAAGAAGATCAGCTCGAAGTAGAAGATCTCTTGTATACTTTAGCCGACTTAGAAATATGCCTATGGGAGAGTGAGTGAATTCCAAACCCAAGAAATAATTCAAGGTGCCAAGATCCTTAATTGAGAACTCATGACGTAGCTTGCGAATAAAGGAATCAATGAGGGACATATTGCTGCATGTGATGATAATATCATCAACGTATAATAGCAAGTAAATAACTTCAGGAGCTGATGAATAGACAAATAAGCTGGAATCAACTTGACTGCTTGTGAAGCCAACATTGAGTAAGAAATGGCTAAACCGATGGAACCATGCTCTTGGGGCTTGCTTCAAGCCATAGAGTGCATTTTTAAGACGACAAACATGAGTTGGATGAGAGGGATCAACATAGCCCGGTGGTTGTTCCATGTAAACTTGTTCTTGTAAAAGACCATGCAAGAAAGCATTTTTTACGTCCAGCTGACGCATGGTCCAGCCACGAGAGACTGCAATAGAGAGAACAATGCGAACAGTTGAAGCTCGAACAACTGGACTAAAGGTGCCATTAAAATCAAGACCATAGAGTTGAGTGTAGCCTTTGGCAACAAGGTGTGCCTTAAGCCTATCGATGGAACCATCCAAATGATATTTGGTGCGGAAAACCCATTTGGATCCAACCACATTCGTAGCAGCTGGTCGTGGAACTAATTCCCATGTTTGATTTAGCTTTAAAGCCCGAATTTCTTCGTCCATGGCAGCAAGCCATTCTGGAGACTGGCAGCACTCTTGAAACCCTTTGGTTCCTTCATAACCAAAAGAGAGAATAATAATGGAGAGGATGGAACCTAACATACATAATTATATTATTTGGATTTGGAGATGCCTGCTTTGCCCCGAGTGATCATGGAATGAGAATTTTGATGTGGAACTGATGCAATTGGAAGTGCTGGAGATTGCGTTTCCTAAGGAGCAGGAACAGATGGTGCTAAGGATGCGGTGCTGTGGGGTGAAGGCAAGTCCAAAGCACATGTTTTACATGGCATGGACGAGGTCACTAACGATGGAGATGAATGCCCTGCAGAGGAATTAGTGCTAGCCGTAACAGAAGGCAATGAGATAGGATCATGAAAGGCAATATAATCTGATATGGAAGAGGAGGGTTGCATTCTAGAAGAGGAAAATGGAAATACATTTTCATCAAAACGAGCATGTCTAGTGATAAATACACGATGAGAAACATGATCAAGACATCAAAAACCTTTGTAGGATGTGTGGTAACCAAGAAAGACGTAAGGGAGACTTCTTGGTTCAAACTTATGCTTGGTATAAGCACGCAGGTTTGGAAAACATAAGCATCCAAAGATTCGAAAGGTAGTATAGAGAGGAGATTTACTATACTGTTCTTGGTGTCCATGGCTTCACAGAAACGTTCCCAACAAATTCTGGGATTTTTTAGAGGTTGTTTTTGTAATTTCCAAAGTGTAATGTAATTTTTGTTTAGTGGTTTTTGAATTTTTATTATTTGTATTGTGGATGTAAAAGAAAAGAAACAAAAATAGTGAAAGTGTATGTGTGTGTTTGTATTTGTTTTATAAATGTTTTTTTCTTTTTATGATAAAATTGCAAAGATTAAAGAAGAATTTAATATTTTGATTGGATCACGGTCAAGAATTGTTAACTTATACGTAAGTTGTATTTCTAATATCCGATGAAAAGACCAAATTTTAAAACTTCTTTAACATGTCAAAATCACGAAGCAGCTTACCTCAGGTAGGGTGCGTTAGGGGTGCTAATACCTTCCCTAACCACAACCAGTCCCTTACCCGCGATCTCTAACAAGACCAGTACATCCGGTTTCCTAGTAGCCCGCAATCAATTACTAGGTGGCGACTCTAATGAACCAATTCAAGCAAAACACATAACGAGAAAAATCGCCAGCCGATGCCGCGCGGATTTTTTCGATGTGTGACATAATGGCGACTCCACTGGGGAAGGTATTGTTTTTGACAATATTGGACTAAGCTTTGTGTATTTGATGTGTTTAAGTTTTTGCAATTTTATCTCTTTTTTTTTATTTCAATATTTGTTTCCATGGATTTTATAGAATTGTTTCATGCATCACTTGTTTTAATTTTGAAAGCACACACAAGCTTCTAGGTTAAGTAGGGAACTAGCGATCTGCCCTAAGACTATTGGTCAGGGTTCAGATGCGTGAAACACCCAACTCATATCTGAGTGCCTACTTGGTAATGGTGGGTATACGTGCCTTAACTATTCCTTGCAACGCCCCCATACTGTCTTTACGAAGAATGTCACTGAGTAGATATGAGACCATTTTGAGACCAGATAGAAAACCTACCCATGTTCACATAATGAATAGAACCTGTCTTTAGGCTGTATGTGCTATTGTTATTTGCATAAGGGCAAACCCTTCTTGAAGCATCTTGAACTCAAGACTTGTGGGTGACACAATGGCCGTCACTCAGAAAATTTTCAATGTAGAGTTTGGGCAAAAATCACGACTCTTGTTCTATCATACAAGAGTTACGACCATATTGTCACCCCTCGAAGGGCGAGTTAATCATATAAATTACATGTTCATACATTTGTCATGCATGCACCGGAATGAAAAGTAGGTCCCCTACGAGTCTACAACACCCGACTTTGAACGAAAAAACACGGAAGATGAAGAGTGTGTTCACCGTAACGTCCTTTTTTAAAAAAGAGTTGGAGTTTCTGAAGACATATGTGACTTGCCTCTAGCTTACTCGAGCAAATACTGAAAAATAACTTTAGGAAAGTTCCTTCCAACCTACCTATCATCTTTGTTCAAAACCCAACAACGACTTTGCCCGAAGAATTTGGGGGCAAACGTCGGTCAAAAGCCTCAACACAATCATGTATTTCTGCAAAAGGCTTTGGTGGGAAGGCTAACCGAAGGGGAAGTGCACCACCGGTGCATAATGGAGCCTATTCTTGTTCTGCAAAAAAAAAAAAAAAAAAAAACTGCCTTTGTTTGATCATGCCTGCAAAACTTATTGATTTTTTTTCAACCTTTTCCAGTTTTTGTTGTTAATTTGGCTCAAAATTCCACAACACTTTCCTTGACAAACGAGCCTTTATTGTTAATAAGATCATGTGTTTATAACATGCCTTCATTTTTGTTGCTGTTTCATGCAAATAACACATTGAACATAACCGTTAAGCATGAAACCATCACTCCAAGAATTTTTGGGTGTGTTTCCCTTTCCTTCCAAAACTGTACATGATCACACATGTTCACAAGGATTTTTAGGAATTCAAAGTTTAGTACAAAAACAGAAATCATGTTGATGTTTGTCCAAAACAAACGAGTTCTGGAAATTCAGGTGATTCCTTAGAAAAATAACCATACACCTAGAAAACCTTAAAAAAAAAAAAACAGAGAGAAGAAAAAAAAAACCCATGAAGTGACTCCAAAAGCTGAGTTTTATTTGAGAAAACCTCAATGATTGAAAATGCCCAAGCAATACTAGGGGGCATAAAAGAAAATTCTCAATCATCAAAGGTGCCCAAACAAAGCTAGGGGGCATGAAGAAAAATCCAAAGGTTCCAAAGGTTTTGAGCACTAAAAAAAAGAAAAGCAGAGGAGGTGTTGCAAGAGAAGAGGTCACTAACCATAGAAGTGGTATTTTTATGATGATTCTCAGCTCGGGTCTTGTATCTAGAATTACTTTTAGAAATCCTTTACTTGACTTGATCATGCACCCGTATAAAGATAATCTACCATGTCTTTAGCTTAGATACTCATAATCAAAATGAGGACACGGCACCAACTCAAGTACACCAGATGTATTTTTCCCATACACAATCTCTAAAGGGCTTTATTGTGACAAGTCATGGTTCTAATATTTTGGTTTGTTTTCCACTTGGTAAAAGATTCTCTAAACTTTGACTCACCATTTTTATCTATCATTCATTTAAGGATGGTAAGCACTATTAAAATTCAATTTAGTTCTCAACTTATCACACACACTCTTGTACAAGTTGCTCATAAATCTGGTATCTTGATTAGAGATCATGAACTTGGGAAATCCATGTAAATGAACCACCTTCTTCAAGTAAATATAGGTAATTTAAGAAGCATCTATGTTTGGATAAGTAATGGTAATTTAAGAAGCATCCATCACGAGGATGGATATCATAGTAAAACATTGACATCCACCTCTTCACAAATCGTCATACTTGACCTGATAGGTTAGACCAATAATAATAAGATGAAACCAAGGTCAATAGCTTGTCATGCTTGAAGTGACCATCACATTGTTGTAACTCATAAATAATATACTCTTGATGGAATAATTAAGAACATACAATTTCACACAATAAAACATGTAACCATTAACAAGCACACAATCACCTAACTTACCACCAGCAACTAACTCAAAATAAATGTCTGTAGGATGGATTTCCTCGGTATAACTCCTAAAAATGATCAAACCCCATATCCTTAATGCGTTAGGTGCCAATGAGAATGATCCACCTACTTAGTGCATCGAATACCATGTTTGGAGAACTGGATTGGTGCCTTAAGAAAGAGGTAAAATCTTGAATGATCCACCTATTTGGCATGTTAGTGACTCAACTTCCATTGGATATTGATGTACTTTAAATCCTTATGATTAGTAATGAGTATGAACTCATATACAAGGTAGTGTCACTAATGCATCAATGATTGAACAAGGCATAGAACTTCTGTCACATATGAAGTAGTTCTTCTTGGAACTCATATGTTTCTTATTGAAAACACCACGAGACAACCTTCTTAGCCAAGGACATCTCCAATCTCCAAATCCAAGGCATCATAATTCACCTAATTGAAAACTGGCTCCTGTTTTTTAATGAACTATAGCTTAATTGCGATTCATTTTTAATAAATAGTTGAATTTGTTATAGGTATGTTTTATTATCATTTGAGTATGAGTAAGATATTTGTTGATGCTTTATAATGTGTTATATTTATATTTGTTGGATAGTTTTGTTGTACATTTTTCTAATTTATGTTCATTGTTTCTTTTTAAGTACCATATTTGTTTTTTAAAAGTCCAAGTTTAAAAAGAGCGCTCTGTAGAAACACAAATTTTCCACCAATCAAATTTCACCACGTGTTATTTTATTCTTTAAAATAAAGGATAAAATAAAATTGAAATAAATGACATGGAAAACAAATGAGCCTTCAAATATTTCTTGGCCAATGAAAAGTTGACACTTGAGATGAGATATTCAAGATATCTTGTCATAAAGTCAAGATTCCGTCAATAAAGACCAACCAATAAAATTATGCCACGTGGCATTGGAAAAGGACCTGAGAGCCCCTACAGATCTCTATAAATAGAGGGCCTCAACCTAAAGGGAGGAGATTCCAGAGGAGATACAAATTTTCTTCAAGACTCTCTCTCTCTCTCTCTCTCTCTTCAAGCAAGGAAGCTCTCTCTCAAAGAGTTCTCAAGCCTCCTTCATCTACGCTTGAAGTTTAACAAGAACGAAGCTCTGTTGGATCAAGCCAAAACGCCCCATAAGAGTTCTTCAACAACACTTTGAAGACAAATCAAGGTACTCTTCAAAGCATCAAATCACAACATCTCGCTTCGCATTACACGCCCAAATTCGTGTTCTTGCAAAGCACAAATCTTGGCTTGATTACTCAAATAAATCAAGTCACCATACATCAAATCCAAGGGAAGAATCAGAGGATTGCCATATTCTTTTGATAGAATATATTACATAGAGATTGTACCCATTCATATATTTAATAAAATTATATATTTGTACACGTGTGCTTATTTAATTTCAGGTACACAAAAATTGTGTCTACAAATTTCTGGCGACTCCACTGGGGACATCTCTACCTTTCATCTCTTCCCTTCAAGAAAGAATTTTCAACAAAACTCTCAATGGCAACTACGAGGAACATGATCACCATTGTCGCTTCGAAGAGCAACAAGGCCATTGATTCAGGTCCCCAACACACTATTGAAGATCCTTCAACCCCGCCATTGAAAACAAAATCCATCGTCGAGTTGTATGCACGAACTAGGCCGATTCTCAAGTTGATATCAACTTCGAATGCAAGAGGGGCACAAGATGTCGCCTCAAAGATGAAGCCACAAGCAACTCCACTACAAAAGTCAAGTGAGGCGCGCGAAATTGTCTTCAGCACTCAAGGCGACTTTGACAATTCACCTATGGAAACTTCTCCGTGTCGATCACCAAGTAAGGCTTCGGGTTCTAGCACCATGTCAGTGATGATGACCGAGACAACATCTTTAGAAGATCAAGTGGCTAACTTGACAAAACTCGTCGAGGGGCTTTCGACTTCACTCAAGGCAAAAGACCACGAGATAGCAAAGTTGATGAACAAACTTGAGAGCTTGAACGAAAGAGGCCAAACCTCAACTACCAAGGCTTTTCAAGTAGATCAACTAGATGTCATCGAGGAGTCTGCAATCGGAGCTGTGAAGAATATACGTGGTATTACTGATGGCATCTTCACCAAAAATCAACTGAAAGAACTCATCAAGGAAGCCATCACAGACCAGGTGGAAAGCTCAATTCAACCCTCATATTCATATGCGAAGCCGTACACCCAAAGAATCGACCTGTTAAAGATGCCTCTAAGTTACCAACCACCAAAGTTTCAACAGTTCGATGGCAAGGGAAATCCTCGACAACATATAGCTCACTTTGTGGAGACTTGCAACAATGCCGGGACTAATGGTGATCTCATGGTAAAACAGTTTGTTCGTTCCTTGAAAGGTAATGCCTTTGACTGGTACACTGACTTGGAATCTTGCTCGATTGATACTTGGGAGCAGTTGGAGCGTGAGTTTCTTAACCGCTTTTACAGCACTCGTCGTGTGGTTAGCATGATTGAACTCACTAATGCACGTCAGTGGAAGGAAGAGCCTGTCATCGACTACATTCATCGGTGGAGAAACCTTAGCCTCAACTGTAGAGATCGACTCACCGAAACTTCTGCGCTAGACATGTGTATTCAAGGGATGCATTGGGGACTACGATATATCCTACAAGGCATCAAACCAAAGTCTTTTGAAGAATTGGCTACTCGTGCACATGATATGGAACTTAGCATTGCGGCGGCTGAAAGTTCATTGTTACCTATGCAAGAGCCTAAAAGAAATAAGCCTGAAGGTCGTAGATTCGGAAAGAGCACTCTGAAGGTCGAGGGAAAGCAATCTTTAGTAGTTAACTCGACTGCTGTAAGGGTACCAACTGGAGTTAAGAGGGATGATCATGCAACGCCGACTACTTTTCAAAAGGGTGAAAGAAAGAAACCATCATTGAAAGAGCGACAAGAAAAAGTGTATCCATTCCCTGACTCAGACATATCTAGGATGCTGGATGATCTGCTTGAGGCAAATATCATTGAGTTGCCGGAGGTGAAACGCCCTGAAGAAGCAAACCAAGTAGATAATCCAAATTATTGCAAATATCATCGCTTAATTAGTCATCCCGTAGAGAAGTGTTTTGTGTTGAAAGACAAGATCATGAGGTTACACGAGAATGGAGATATCGTTTTTGATGATGAAATAGCAGCCTCTAATATCACAACCACGGTCAATTTAGGACCATGTCAATCACTCTCTACAATAAGTTTTGGCTCCTATGAACCTATAAGACTTGATGCTATTTTCCCGATGAGCTTCACTGCATCCTCAAGTCAAACTCCATGTATAACCCTTACACCTCAAGTTGACGACTTGAAGCCTAAATGGTCTGAAAATTATGATGATGAAGGATGGACTTTAGTCACACGTAGAAGAGGAAGGAGGAAACACATACAAATGACAAAGCCAACAAGAATGAGGAGCTCAATGGTGAGGAAGCTAATTGGTGAGCCGATACGCCAAAAGACTCAGCAAAAATCCATACTAGTTAGAAAGGAGGGTTTTTCAGCTCGAAGTATAAGAAAGCCTGTTACATTGAATGAGTACATGCCAACAGAAATGAAAAGAATTGAAAATGTACCTGTTGCTTGCTATCATGTTGATGAAGAGAAAACGCCTATTGATTATGTCATGAAGAAAAGTCATGATGACTCTTCAAACTTATCTCACGGTGTATGCACAACAGAGATATCCTTCAACGATGAAGACTTGTTGCTTGGATCAAAACTCCATAACCGACCTCTTTTCATTAAAGGATATGTTGATGAAAAGATAGTGAATTGCATCTTGGTGGATGATGGCTCGGCGGTCAATATACTACCTCTTAAGACCATGAGAGAGCTAGGGATTCCTATGGATGAACTCTTCCCAAGTCATCTGATGATTCAAGGTTTTAATCAAGGAGGGCAAAATGCTATAGGAAAGATAAGACTTGCGATGCACATGGAAGATATGGAATCCAATGCACTTTTCCATGTCATAGATGCCAAAACTACCTACAATATGTTGCTTGGGCGACCATGGATACATGAAAATGGTATCATATCCTCAACACTCCACCAATGTTTTAAGTATTGCCGAGATGGACAAGTAAGAAAGATAATGGCAGACACCGATCCCTTCACTATAGCTGAAGCTCACTTTGCAGACGCAAAATTCTATTTCAAGTCAAATATGATGGAAGAACTACGATCACCACCTGACCACTTAGGAGAGGGAATAATTGACTCTAAAAGCTCAAAAGGGCATAAGTCATCTGCAAATGAAGGGGTGTCTCAGCCAACAAAGAATAAAGGAAAAGAAAAGGTGGTAGAAAACTTTGTTGACAATAAACCACCACGTAAAGCCGCGGCACTCCGATATATTCCAGTATCAGCAAGAAAAGAGGGTCAGTCTTCTTTTGCAAAGGATGAAGAAAAGATCAATAAAGAGCTTGAAAACTTGACCTTGCCAGCTACTAATCTCGCCTTGAACAAGGTTTCAAAACCTTTACTAAAAGGGTTTGTTCATCAAACTGAGTCGGTGGTGATAAATCTTACAGGACTCCCTGATAAACGGTCAAATGGCTTTGATCCCAACGCTTACAAGCTTTTAGCAAGGGCTGGCTATAGTCGTGAGGACATCAACGAGTGCTAAAACGCACACCAGTCTTTGCAAGACTTGGACAATCCATGTCAAAAG
Organism: Populus alba; assembly: GCF_005239225.2. Lineage (NCBI taxonomy): Eukaryota > Viridiplantae > Streptophyta > Magnoliopsida > Malpighiales > Salicaceae > Populus > Populus alba. The sequence continues at coordinate 4,725,743 of NC_133287.1, forward strand.
AGACAAGTTTGATGGGTGATTCAAAGGTTCTTCGTAGCAAAATACCTTCACGCATGAAGAGACAATGTGAATGGGTAGTGAGTGCTGAAGAGACATTGAAAGGAAAAACACGCACAATAGTGATAACAAACCCCTCTAATGAAGAAGAAGAAGATGAAATAATGAGTCTCACTTCAAATCACATCACTATTGAAGAAGATGATAATGATAAGTTTGTCGTCGAAGAAGATGTTGAGGAAGCTCCATCTTCCCTTGAATCAGAAAATAAGCCTACAATGGACGAACTTAAAGAGGTTAACTTAGGAACTGTTGAAAACCCACGACCAACCTTCATCAATGCAAACTTATCACCTGAAGAGGAAGCGAATTACATGGAACTTCTGATGGAATATCGAGATATCTTTGCTTGGTCCTATGATGAAATGCCAGGTTTAGACCCAAGGGTTGCTGTACACCAACTAGCAGTGAAACATGGGGCTAGACCTGTAAAACAAACTCAGCGTCGCTTTCGTCCTGAACTCATATCACAGATTGAGGCTGAAGTCAATAAACTTATCCAAGCAGGTTTCATTCGTGAGGTCAAGTATCCTACGTGGATTTCAAATATCGTGCCAGTAAAAAAGAAGAATGGCCAAATGCGTGTTTGTGTGGATTTTCGAGATCTTAACAATGCTTGTCCCAAAGATGACTTTCCACTTCCAATTACTGAGATCATGGTAGATGCTACCACGGGTCATGGGAGATTAACCTTCATGGACGGTTCATCTGGCTATAATCAAATTCGAATGGCACCCGCAGATGAGGAGAAGACGGCTTTTCGAACTCCAAAAGGGATATATTGTTATAAAGTTATGCCTTTTGGCTTAAAGAATGCAGGTGCCACTTATCAAAGGGCGATGCAGAAGATTTTTGACGATATGCTTCACCAATATGTTGAATGCTATGTTGATGACCTCGTGGTGAAATCAAAAGAAAAGGAAAATCATATGCAGGATCTTCGTTTGGTGTTTGAACGGTTACGTCGATTCCAACTAAAAATGAACCCATTAAAATGTGCATTTGGTGTGTCCTCAGGAAAATTCCTAGGGTTTATAGTTCGACATCGAGGAATTGAGATTGATCAGTCTAAGATCGAGGCCATTCTAAAAATGCCGGAGCCAAGAAACATCCATGAGTTGAAGAGTCTCCAAGGAAAGTTGGCCTATATACGGAGATTTATTTCTAACTTAGCGGGCCGATGTCAACCATTCACCCACTTAATGAAGAAGGATACATCATTCTATTGGGATAAAGCTTGTACTAATGCCTTCAACAAGATAAAAGAATACTTGTTGAACCCACCTGTCCTTCGAGCACCGGTACAGGGACGTCCACTTATCCTCTATATTGCGGCTCAAATACGTTCCTTAGGAGTGTTGTTGGCACAACAAAATGATGAAGGCAAGGAAAGTGCTCTCTACTACCTTAGTAGGACATTAAATGGGGCTGAACTGAATTATTCCCCAATAGAGAAGACATGTCTAGCATTGATGTTTGCAATAAAGAAGTTAAGGCATTACCTCCAAGCGCATTCAGTAAGATTAATCTCCCAAGCTGACCCCCTCAAGTACATCATCTCAAGACCAGTATTATCAGGAAGATTGGCAAAATGGGCTTTATTGCTTCAAGAATTTGAAATTGTCTACGTCTCACAAAAAGCTATCAAGGGGCAAGCACTAGCTGATTTTCTGGCTGATCATCCTATTCCCGATGAATGGAAGTTTTCTGAAGACCTACCCGATGAGGATGTTCTGTTTATTGAACTATCAGAACCATGGAAAATGTTCTTTGATGGCGCAGCACGACAAGATGGAGCCGGTGCTGGGGTTATATTCATCACACCAGAAGGGGAGGTCTTGCCTTTCTCCTTTTCACTTACCAAATGTTGTTCTAATAACATGGCTGAATATCAAGCTTTGATTCTTGGGTTGGAAATGGCAGTGAATATAAAAATGTCTCGCCTTAAAGTTTTTGGTGATTCTCAATTAGTCATCAGACAACTCCTCTCACTATATGAAGTCAGGAAGCCAGAATTCATCCCATATCACAAGTATGCACTTAAACTGATAACATCACTTGATTGTGTCACTTTAGAACATGTACCACGAAAAGAGAATAAGCAAGCCGATGCCTTGGCAAATCTGGCGTCAACACTAGCATCATGTAGTGAGGAGATAAAAGTCCCTGTATGTCAAAGATGGGTCGTTCCACCACTAAGCCATGACATAGAAGAGAAAGAACAAGTGGGCGTGGTTTCTGTCTACGAGATTGAAAGAGAAGACTGGCGTCAGCCGCTTATCGATTATTTGAGACATGGAAAACTACCTAAAGACTTACGCCATAAGACAGAGGTGAGGCGGAGAGCTTCTCGCTTCATATACTTCCAAGGCACTCTTTATCGACGCTCTTTTGACGGAATTTTTTTGCGCTGTCTCGGAGAAGAAGAAGCAACAAAAGCACTAGAAGAAACTCACTCAGGGATTTGTGGAGCACACCAATCAGGCCCTAAACTTCACTTCCGGATCAAAAGAATGGGATATTACTGGCCAACAATGGTGAAGGATTGCATAGACTATGCTAGAAAATGTCAAAGTTGTCAATTGCATGCTAATTTGATCCACCAGCCACCCGAGCCTTTACACCCGACAGTTGCCTCTTGGCCCTTTGATGCTTGGGGACTTGATGTGGTAGGACCATTGCCGAAAAGCTCCGAGGGGCATCTTTACATATTGGCTGCAACAGATTACTTCTCTAAGTGGGCAGAAGCTGTAGCATTAAGAGAGGTCAAGAAAGAGACAGTTGTAAGCTTCATCCGAACAAACATCATTTACCGTTATGGGGTACCAAGACACATCATAACCGATAATGGAAAGGAATTCTACAATACAGCCATGAACAAGTTGTGTGCACAGTTCAGTTTCAAACAACATAACTCTTCTATGTACAATGCTCCGGCTAATGGTTTGGCGGAAGCCTTTAACAAGACTTTATGCAACATTCTCAAGAAGGTGGTGAATCGCTCGAAGAAGGACTGGCATGAGAGAATTGGGGAGGCGCTATGGGCTTATCGTACTACATTCCGAACACCAACTCAAGCTACTCCATACTCCCTGGTATATGGGGTTGAAGCTGTTCTTCCACTAGAATGTCAAATTCCATCTTTAAGAATTGCGATCCAATAAGGACTTTCCAATGAAGACAATGTTCGCCTACGCCTTGAAGAGCTTGAAGCTTTAGATGAAAAACGTCTTGAGGCACAACAACGACTAGAATGTTATCAAGCACGACTTTGTAGAGCTTTCAACAAGAAGGTGCGACCACGCTCCTTTCAGGAAGGGGATCTTGTCTTGGCAGTACGACGCCCGATAATCATGTCAAAACGCATGGGCAGCAAGTTCCTCTCCAAATGGGATGGCCCTTATGTGGTTCAAGAAGTCTACACCAATGGAGCTTACAAGATTGTTGATGAGAATGGATTGAGGATTGGGCCTATCAATGGCAAATTCTTGAAAAGATACTATGCTTGAAATCTGATGTAGCTCCTGGCCCGCACGAGCTAAAACTGTGAAAGGCACAAAAAAAAAAAAAAAAGACAAAAAAAAATGTGAACTACGTTATGACTTGATCCTTTTATCCACAAAGGTACGTAGGCAACTTGGAATTCATTCCAAGTACAGTCATGCAAAAAAAAAAAAAAAAAAAGGTTTTGAACTACGTTGTGACTTGATCCTTTATCCATAAAGGTACGTAGGCAACTTAGAAATTATTCTAAGTACAGTCACACCATCCTTTAAAGTTGTTTGAACTAATATGATTGTTCACGTAGAGAAGAGGGACAAATAAACCTCAAAACACAATCGTAACATGGAAATCTAGGTAACAAGACACAAGCAAAGGCAAAATATAGACTTTATTAATGGAAAGAAGAATTCTATTACATAAAGTATGTAGCCTCAATAGAAAGTCATAAGCCGATGTTACCAAAACAAAAAAATTCCAAAGCATAATAAACCATTATCATACTACGGTTTCCAGTTATGTTCTTCCATCTCCTTTTGTTTGGTCTCCAACAATCCTTTTAATTTTTGAAGAATGACTGCGTCAGTTTCACTTATCACAGGGGAAGAGGATAGTGTGGTGATCTCTACTCGAATGCCGGAGGTGATGATTTGTCTCTCAGAAAGTTTTGCATCACACGCCTTGAGAGATGACTCTAACTCAGTCTTCTTGCTCTGCAACTCCATCAATTGTCCTGTTATTTTTGTTATCTCAGCATGAGTAATAGAAATGGATGTAGATGCCTCCTCTTCAAAAGCTTCTGAATTTTTAAGTTGCACTTCAAGCTTTTCAACATTTAAGGCTCGTTGCTCTGATGTCATCATAGGAGATAATGAAGACTCTAAGTGAATAAACTTTTTAGCATCCTCAATCACCTCGGTCACCATTCTTCTGATAGAAGAGCAATCAACCTTTATATCTTCAATGGTGAGGAGGATCTTCTCAACTTCACCAGCCAGGTTAGGAATATAATGGATCGGTGTACGAGCAATCTTATTTTTGATGCTCTCTCCAACACTTGACAGCAAATTCAGATCTTATCTCTCCTATTATGTCATCAGCACAATACCTAGTGACTCCTGAAGACTCAAAGGCAGTAGTAGGTCCAAGATTATGCAAGTTGGTCGCTATATTAAAGATCGGTTGAGGTGGTTTAGGCTGCTCATGTGGTAAACTGAATGAAGGTTGAGAGTTTCCAATCCCAGCAGCTAAAATATTGAAAGGGTTAGGGCTAGCAACAGAAGCAACACTCATTTCTGGCCCAATATACATATCAAAGTCATTCCCCAAGTCTTGTTGACCAAGCTGAGACATACATATCAAAAAAGGGGTTAATATATGACAAATAACATGAATTAAAAAAAAAAAAAAGAGGGAAAGTGTCAAACCAGTTCATCAATATTGTCTGGCATGATTGATGCACTAGGGACTCCATGAAGAAAACCCGAGCTGCAAGGATTGAACACTTTTTTTGTACGTTTTAAACGTTTCCAATGATGATCACTGTTTTCATGCTCACTATCATCAACATTTAAGATCGCTTCAACATTATCTTCCTCCTCCTGCTACATGCATATCCTTATGAGCATCTCAATAAAAAAAAAAGGGGAATTAATAAGGCATATATAAAAAAAAAGGAGACGAGTATTTATTTACCAATTGTGGAGAAAAGGATTGTGCACTCCTTTCCTTTGTCCCTGAGGAGTTAGAGGATTTCTTATTAAGATGATCTTTTGAAGTACTCACTCTCTTTACACTAGGAATCACAAGTGGTGTCCTATTTATGTGGGCAGATGTTCGTGTACCATCTTCCTTGCCTAAATCAACATCAACTACCCGCTTGTCTCTTTTATAGGTAGGAGAAGATCGTTTCTTTTTGGTTAAAAGAGGGTCATTCTTCTTTTCTTTTGTCCTTCGTGATACTATGGCAACATTAGCAGGACTTTTAAGAATGATCTTCATCTCTGGAGAACAAACTTTGGACCACCTTGGAGTCCACCAATCCATGTAACGTTTAGTTACCAAAGGAAGTTTATCATTTGGGGGCAACGGAAGCTTGCACTGGGAATGAGTTTTGAGTTTGGTAAAACTATGCCAAAGTTGAGATACATCCTCCAAGGTTGGGACTCCAGTTCTCCCTCCAAAGTCACGGGGAATATGTTGGCAAAACCCAAATTGTCTACTGAATCTATCAGGACAGTAAGATTCAAAAATAAAAGTATCATCATAACGAAGAGTCAAATAGCCGGATCGAATACACATAAAGTAGTCACTCTCGAGGATTGACAAGTTGCCATCATCATATAAGACCCCAACTTTAGCCAGGGGAAGTAATGCAGGAAATATGACTCTCTTGGGATCTCTGAAAAGAGCATGAGCTTGAGATTCATTGAAATGTTTTGCCAACCCCACACCGGCATATTTCGTCATCCCAACTAACTTGGTAGGACTAATTGTTGTTTGATGGGTGCCAAATTTTTCTGCAAGCCAACTGCTGAGAAAATGAATAGGAAAAGGGATGTCTCGTGCGGTCACACTCAATGCAGACTGGACTTCCTTTAGACCTTTGAAGATACTTGCTAGAACTGGTATCGCAAGAGAGAATTGCCTTCCAGCTGCCATCATGGATGCTACTTTGAAAGTACTAGGACGAATGAAACCAACATCCTTGCTAGGAAATACAAATTTGCATAGCCAACATGAAAGAAAAGCCGCTAAATAAACTTCATCCTGAATATGAGAAGGGACATTAAGCTCCTTAAAAGGATGAATGAATTTGCTGAAGCGAACACGAGACTTATCAATTGAGCCAGAAGGATAGTTAGTCTTATTGGATCCGCTAGACTTGCCCACAGAAAAAGGTACCTTGTATCTCAAGTCATCTCGAAACCAGAAATCTACCCAATCTTGAAGGGTCATTACATGGTCACCATCAATAGTCTGACATTCTTTATGAAAGGCGATGAATAGGTACTTGCAGCTCTTTGGAAGAAAAGAACGTCCTTTCTTGTCAGCTTCATTAAGTTCATCAGCAGAAGGGATGACTTCATCATAAAAAGTGCCAAAAATAGGAAGGCCGCTACATGATTTTAGCTCCCAAAGAGATATAGACTCCTCGCCATTCGGGGTAGATAGCGTGTTGGTAGCAGGATTCCAATGGTTATAAAAAGAAAGGATAACATTCATCTGCCAGTCATAGGTAAAAAGGGATGCAAAAATAGTGTCTCGAATATGTGCCCTCTCGAGGATTGGCTCGTAATGTTTCAAAATATCTTCTGTCCATTCCCAATACTTGGGAGTATACTCAAGTGCATCGGAGATTGGGAAATAATCCTTGCAAGTAGCATTTCCATCACGTTTATGATAGTCTAATGACGGCAGATCAGCTAGAAAAGTTGTTGAATGTGGAAAGGAGGATTGAAGTTGTAAAACTGATTGAGGCAAACCACCATGACCATAAAGTTCATAAGAAGTCTCCAATGACCAGGAAGTCAAATGCTTGATGCTTTCGGAAGACCGCTTCTTAGCAAATGGACCAATGGCAGGTTCATATACGTGAAGGCTTGTCCGACGATACTTCTCATCAATCACTAAGAATCTTTTAGTAGAAGAAGAAGAATTCCTGAAAAGCACCATCTAAAAAGAAAAGGAAGACATATAAAAATGCATGAATTAGATGCATATTTGAAAAAAAAAAAGGTAGAGAATAAGAACTTACCTTGATCAAGAGCCAAAGAAAAGTGATGCTCCAATGTTAAGAAAATATATGATTGGCCAAAATTGATGAAAAAAAAAAAACAGCAACCGTGACCTTTAAGGAGCAACTCGTCAAGCACCAATGCTTGTAAAGTATTACGGCAAGAGAATTCAGATCACCCAAAGAAACCTGCAACCCTGCAATAAGAATAGATGTTAATTAATGGAAACAGGTAGGCACACCAATAACTCAATCAGGCTTAGTCAAGTCTATTTCAATAACAAGTTTGCACCATCCATCATGCAGTTGCAGAAACAGATAAGGGTTGCTTTTGGTTAACACACGCATGTCAACAATATGCCAATCCAGTACAAGCTCTCTCTTTGGATGTGCCATCAAGAAACTCTGCAGTGCTCCAAGGATTTGAAAGGATTTCTTTCATCTAGATAACAACAGTCTTGAAACAACTTGTCCGGAGCCTGCTAAGGTGAAGTTCAAAAAAAAAAAAACTGTTGTTGTCGCTGCGGCATCTAGAGTTCACCTTTACTGTCAACATAAAGAAAATAGTTGCTTTCTAGTCACTGAGCAGTCACCGTCTCTGCGTCTCCATGTAATTCAACCATGGCAGATAAAATAACACATGGCCGAATGCAGTTTCACTGCGTCACTATGTAATTCAACGAATAGAGGACTGCGGATTGTCAAGTTTTCCATGTCAGCTCTTAAGACTAGGCAAATTGTTGGAAATATTTCGCTGAGCAATCACTCCTTTTTTTTGCTTTATTCTAGGCCATGCATAATTTCACTCTTCTCCATGCGGTCAAAAAATAGGAAGACGATGCAAATGCATTTTATAAAAGAGAGGAGTTTGAATTACTATCATCATGAGCTTTGGTTAGAAGTTTAAAGCTCACTTCACCTGCACAAACTCAGAATTGTGTCCTGATATATATATATATATATATATATATATATATATATATATATATATATATAAAGGACTTGCGGTTGTAAAACAAATACTGAAGAGTTATGCCTACCTGCTAAGACCGTCGATGATGCTGAGCTGCTAAGTGGAGGCTGCACTGTTAGTGAAGAAACAGAAGTATTGCTAGGTTGAGGCTGCACCGTTAATTAAATCCAAACTTGAGCAGTACCACACTCGGTTTAATGATATCACCAATTCTGCCCGTAGATATTGACACAATCTTCGCAAAGCATCAAGTTAGATATTGAAGCATCAAGCCTATCGATGGAACCATCCAAATGATATTTGGTGCGGAAAACCCATTTGGATCCAACCACATTCGTAGCAGCTGGTCGTGGAACTAATTCCCATGTTTGATTTAGCTTTAAAGCCCGAATTTCTTCGTCCATGGCAGCAAGCCATTCTGGAGACTTGGCAGCACTCTTGAAACCCTTTGGTTCCTTCATAACCAAAAGAGAGAATAATAATGGAGAGGATGGAACCTGACATACATAATTATATTATTTGGATTTGGAGATGCCTGCTTTGCCCCGAGTGATCATGGAATGAGAATTCTGATGTGGAACTGATGCAATTGGAAGTGCTGGAGATTGCGTTTCCTAAGGAGCAGGAACAGATGGTGCTAAGGATGCGGTGCTGTGGGGTGAAGGCAAGTCCAAAGCACATGTTTTACATGGCATGGACGAGGTCACTAACGATGGAGATGAATGCCTTGCAGAGGAATTAGTGCTAGCCGTAACAGAAGGCAATGAGATAGGATCATGAAAGGCAATATAATCTGATATGGAAGAGGAGGGTTGCATACTAGAAGAGGAAAATGGAAATACATTTTCATCAAAACGAGCATGTCTAGTGATAAATACACGATGAGAAACATGATCAAGACATCAAAAACCTTTGTAGGATGTGTGGTAACCAAGAAAGACGTAAGGGAGACTTCTTGGTTCAAACTTATGCTTGGTATAAGCACGCAGGTTTGGAAAACATAAGCATCCAAAGATTCGAAAGGTAGTATAGAGAGGAGATTTACTATACTGTTCTTGGTGTCCATGGCTTCACAGAAACGTTCCCAGCAAATTCTGGGATTTTTTAGAGGTTGTTTTTGTAATTTCCAAAGTGTAATGTAATTTTTGTTTAGTGGTTTTTGAATTTTTATTATTTGTATTGTGGATGTAAAAGAAAAGAAACAAAAATAGTGAAAGTGTATGTGTGTGTTTGTATTTGTTTTATAAATGTTTTTTTTCTTTTTATGATAAAATTGCAAAGATTAAAGAAGAATTTAATATTTTGATTGGATCACGGTCAAGAATTGTTAACTTATACGTAAGTTGTATTTCTAATATCCGATGAAAAGACCAAATTTTAAAACTTCTTTAACACGTCAAAATCACGAAGCAGCTTACCTCAGGTAGGGTGCGTTAGGGGTGCTAATACCTTCCCTAACCACAACTAGTCCCTTACCCGTGATATCTGACAAGACCAGTACATCCGGTTTCCTAGTAGCCCGCAATCAATTACTAGGTGGCGACTCTAACGAACCAATTCAAGCAAAACACACAACGAGAAAAATCACCAGCCGATGCCGCGCGGATTTTTTCGATGTGTGACATAATGGCGACTCCACTGGGGAAGGTATTGTTTTTGACAATATTGGACTAAGCTTTGTGTATTTGATGTGTTTAAGTTTTTGCAATTTTATCTCTCTTTTTTTTTTATTTCAATATTTGTTTCCATGGATTTTATAGAATTGTTTCATGCATCACTTGTTTTAATTTTGAAAGCACACACAAGCTTCTAGGTTAAGTGGGGAACTAGCGATCTGCCCTAAGACTATTGGTTAGGGTTCAGATGCGTGAAACACCCAACTCATATCTGAGTGCCTGCTTGGTAATGGTGGGTATACGTGCCTTAACTATTCTTTGCAACGCCCCCATACTGTCTTTACAAAGAATGTCACTGAGTAGATATGAGACCATTTTGAGACCAGATAGAAAACCTACCCATGTTCACATAATGAATAGAACCTGTCTTTAGGCTGTATGTGCTATTGTTATTTGCATAAGGGCAAACCCTTCTTGAAGCATCTTGAACTCAAGACTTGTGGGTGACACAATGGCCGTCACTCAGAAAATTTTCAATGTAGAGTTTGGGCAAAAATCACGACTCTTGTTCCATCATACAAGAGTTACGACCATATTGTCACCCCTCGAAGGGCGAGTTCATCATATAAATTACATGTTCATACATTTGTCATGCATGCACCGGAATGAAAAGTAGGTCCCCTACGAGTCTACAACACCCGACTTTGAACGAAAAAACACGGAAGATGAAGAGTGTGTTCGCCGTAACGTCCTTTTTAAAAAAAGAGTTGGAGTTTCTGAAGATATATGTGATTTGCCTCTAGCTTACTCGAGCAAATACTGAAAAAATAACTTTAGGAAAGTTCCTTCCAACCTACCTATCATCTTTGTTCTAAACCCAACAACGACTTTGCCCGAAGAATTTGGGGGCAAACATCGGTCAAAAGCCTCAACACAATCATGTATTTTTGCAAAAGGCTTTGGTGGGAAGGCTAACCGAAGGGGAAGTGCACCACCGGTGCATAATGGAGCCTATTCTTGTTTTGCAAAAAAAAAAAAAAAAAAAACTGCCTCTGTTTGATCATGCCTGCAAAACTTATTGATTTTTTTTCAACCTTTTCCAGTTTTTGTTGTTAATTTGGCTCAAAATTCCACAACACTTTCCTTGACAAACGAGCCTTTATTGTTAATAAGATCATGTGTTTATAACATGCCTTCATTTTTGTTGCTGTTTCATGCAAATAACACATTGAACATAACCGTTAAGCATGAAACCATCACACCAAGAATTTTTGGGTGTGTTTCCCTTTCCTTCCAAAACTGTACATGATCACACATGTTCACAAGGATTTTTGGGAATTCAAAGTTTAGTACAAAAACAGAAATCATGTTGATGTTTGTCCAAAACAAACGAGTTCTGGAAATTCAGGTGATTCCTTAGAAAAATAACCATACACCTAGAAAACCTTAAAAAAAAAAAAAACAGAGAGAAGAAAAAAAAAACCCATGAAGTGACTCCAAAAACTGAGTTTTATTTGAGAAAACCTCAATGATTGAAAATGCCCAAGCAATACTAGAGGGCATAAAAGAAAATTCTCAATCATCAAAGGTGCCCAAACAAAGCTAGGGGGCATGAAGAAAAATCCAAAGGTTCCAAAGCTTTTGAGCACTAAAAAAAAGAAAAGCAGAGGAGGTGTTGCAAGAGAAGAGGTCACTAACCATAGAAGTGATATTTTTATGATGATTCTCAGCTCGGGTCTTGTATCTAGAATTACTTTTAGAAATCCTTTACTTGACTTGATCATGCACCCGTATAAAAATAATCTACCATGTCTTTAGCTTAGATACTCATAATCAAAATGAGGACACGGCACCAACTCAAGTACACCAGATGTATTTTTCCCATACACAATCTCTAAAGGGCTTTATTGTGACAAGTCATGGTTCTAATATTTTGGTTTGTTTTCCACTTGGTAAAAGATTCTCTAAACTTTGACTCACCATTTTTATCTATCATTCATTTAAGGATGGTAAGCACTATTAAAATTCAATTTAGTTCTCAACTTATCACACACACTCTTGTACAAGTTGCTCATAAATCTGGTATCTTGATTAGAGATCATGAACTTGGGAAATCCATGTAAATGAACCACCTTCTTCAAGTAAATATAGGTAATTTAAGAAGCATCTATGTTTGGATAAGTAATGGTAATTTAAGAAGCATCCATCACGAGGATGGATATCATAGTAAAACATTGACATCCACCTCTTCACAAATCGTCATACTTGACCTGAGAGGTTAGACCAATAATAATAAGATGAAACCAAGGTCAATAGCTTGTCATGCTTGACGTGACCATCACATTGTTGTAACTCATAAATAATATACTCTTGATGGAATAAATAAGAACATACAATTTCACACAATAAAACATGTAACCATTAACAAGCACACAATCACCTAACTTACCACCAGCAACTAACTCAAAATAAATGTCTGTAGGATGGATTTCCTCGGTATAACTCCTAAAAATGATCAAACCCCATATCCTTAATGCGTTAGGTGCCAATGAGAATGATCCACCTACTTAGTGCATCGAATACCATGTTTGGAGAACTGGATTGGTGCCTTAAGAAAGAGGTAAAATCTTGAATGATCCACCTATTTGGCATGTTAGTGACTCAACTTCCATTGGATATTGATGTACTTTAAATCCTTATGATTAGTAATGAGTATGAACTCATATACAAGGTAGTGTCACTAATGCATCAATGATTGAACAAGGCATAGAACTTCTGTCACATATGAAGTAGTTCTTCTTGGAACTCATATGTTTCTTATTGAAAACACCACGAGACAACCTTCTTAGCCAAGGACATCTCCAATCTCCAAATCCAAGGCATCATAATTCACCTAATTGAAAACTGGCTCCTGTTTTTTAATGAACTATAGCTTAATTGCGATTCATTTTTAATAAATAGTTGAATTTGTTATAGGTATGTTTTATTATCATTTGAGTATGAGTAAGATATTTGTTGATGCTTTATAATGTGTTATATTTATATTTGTTGGATAGTTTTGTTGTACATTTTTCTAATTTATGTTCATTGTTTCTTTTTAAGTACCATATATTTTTTTAAAAAGTCCAAGTTTAAAAAGAGCGCTCTTACTTCTGAAGTAGTTGTGTTGGTAATTATACTGTGAATTTAAAAGATAATTATCAAGAGGCATTTAATGTAGAAGTTATCGACCAAAACTTAACTATTTAGGATAATAGATTGGGTAACCCTTCATTGATAGAGTCCATTTCAAGAAAATGGGTATCATAATAAAAGGGCCATCTCTTAAAGTAATTGTTTTGTCTCATAATATTATTTATTTTTATTGAGTTATTTTAAGTTTTACAATTGTATGAAAATGACTATTAAATTAATTTTTAGGAGGAAGCTTAAATGCGCATGTCGCTTTCATGCCCTATGCAGAAAGGAAGAATGCCTTTTAAGGAGTGAGCTTTTTAACTGCCAAATTGCGATATCTGCTCATGGCCCTTTAGCACAGGTGCTAGACCTGACTAGATGATCACACTTCAGACGCATCTATGGCTAAAAAGTTCAACTCCAGATTGGATTATACGAGGAATTGGAAATGATCACTCCGATTCTTAACTTGGTGCTATAATTAATAGCGTAATGGATTCCTCATACTTGATCATAGATTCGTCCGTCTTCTTGTTAATGCATCATACCAGAAGAAAACAAAAGTTAAAAGAAATGTTACTATAGCCACAACTACAACATGACAAGCAGGAAAAGTAGAAAAAGTTAAAACATAGATTGTTGTTTACTTCTACTAGAATTATTTCAAGAATTATGTGTTAGAATTTGAATTTAAGAAATTATGGTTAATGAGTATATTCGAGTCCAAAATAAATATGAGGTATATTCATATTTTGGGTTAATACAACACCTGAAAATTATAAAAAGTCGATGGAATATTCCATTGATGTTAAGAAAAAACTTATTTTGGCAATTACTATACTGATGAAATTGCTGATGGAAGCAGGTCGTCCAAAATATGCTTGTCGGGGATTTGTATTTCTTCATTGATTTTGTCGAAAACTTCTTTTTTTGATGGATGAATTATTCACCCCCAAAAATTAGATTTTACCTCTTATTTTCCATTCATAACTCTATCGGCAACCTTATTAACCGACAAAATATTCCATCATATAATATGTCAGAAATACAAATTAATTGCTGATAAAATATTTCAATTCCTATTCCGTAAAAAATATTCTATTGCCTATTCTATCAGAATGTGAGTGACCATTTCTAATGGAATCTTCTGTCGGAAATTTCAAAACATTTCGACATAATGTTGATAAACTCGATTTACTGATGTTATGAAAATGAATGATTTATTAAGCATCATTGGTGGCTTTATATATAGCCATACATAAGGAATCAACTAACTGAAATAACAGAAAAGCAAAGAACATGGGATATGGCCAGGGACCAGATCAACACCCTGATATTCAGGGATTATTGCTAACAGAAAACGTAAATAGCTGAAGACTAAGTCTTCTCAGGTGACATTTCCCTCCCTTAAACTGACGAATCTTCTTCAGTTTATACCTGGATTCTGACAAACACCCATCAACATGCGCAATTTCTCAAAGGCTGCTCGTGTTAAAGGTTTAGTCATAATATCGGCCAATTGTTCTTGAGAATAACAATGCAGCAACGTCACAACCCCATCTCGAGTTAGATCACGAAGGAAATGAAAACGAACATCAATATGTTTGCTTCGACCGTGCATGACAGGATTTTTCGAGAGTTTAATGGCAGAGCTATTGTCACAATACATTACTGTTGCTCCCTTGGAGTTCTGATTCAATTTTTCTAACATTCTTCGTAACCATACTGCCTGACAAGCACATGATGCAGTAGCAATGAATTCAGCTTCAGTTGTGGAAAGAGTGACTACCGGTTGTTTCTTTGAAGACCATGATATAGCTCCAGAGCTTAACAGGAATAGAAAACCTGAAGTGCTTTTCCGATCCTCTAAGTCTCCTGCATAGTCACTGTCGGTGTAACCGAGAAGTTCTTCATTGCCTTCGTGCTTATAAAATATTCCGTACGCAAGTGTGCCTTTGATATACCTAAGCACTCTTTTTACTGCTTGCAGATGAATATCTGTAGGACGAGTCAGGTGTCTGCTAAGCATATTAACCACGAACATAATGTCTGGTCTAGTAGATGTGAGATACATCAAGCTTCCTATTATCTGCATGTATAGAGTATTATTAACTGCTGTGCTGGTGGATTCTTTGACCAGCTTGAATCTTGGAATAATCGGATTAAATACACCATTACAATCAGCCATGTTGAACCGTTGCAACACCTCCTGGGCATACTTTCTTTGACATATAAAAATTCCATCAGCTCGTTGAAATACCTCTAAACCCAGAAAATATCTCATTCGACCAAGATCAGTCATATCAAATTCTTTCATCATGGATTGTTTAAATGAATTAAACATCATCTCATTGTTTCCGGTAAATATGAGATCATCTACATAAAGACACACAATTAAGAGAGTACCTTCTTCAGTTTTCTTTAAGAAGAGAGTATGTTCGTACGGACATTTCTCAAACCCTTCCTTTAAGAAATAAGATTCAATCCTGCTATACCATGCCCGTGGAGCTTGCTTCAAACCGTACAAAGCTCTCCTCAAGCGACACACCTTCTTTTCTGCTCCTTTTATCACATAACCCGGAGGTTGTTCAATGTACACCTCCTCATCCAACTCACCATGAAGGAATGCAGACTTAACGTCGAGTTGAAACAATGACCACCCTTTCTATGCTGCTAGTGCAAGAATTAACCGTATAGTATCCATGCGAGCCACAGGTGCAAAAACCTCCATGTAATCCACCCTATATTGTTGTGTATATCCTTTGGCGACGAGGCGAGCTTTGTACTTATCAACTTCTCCACGTTCATTAAGCTTAGTCTTGTATACCCATTTGACCCCAACTGTTTTTGCACCGTGAGGAAGATCAGTGATATCCCATGTATGATTCTTCCGAATTGCTGCAATTTCAGAATCCATGGCATCTCTCCATTTTGCACTTCGAGCTGCATTCTCATAGGACACAGGATCTTCATCAACAAATAAAGCAAAGTTACCTTGATTGTCATCAGAATAAGCATCTCCACTGTCATAATCACGCATCCATATTGGTGGTTGACGAGGACGATTTCCACCACGTGAAACAGAATCAGCAAATGTTTGTTCTTCAGCTACTGGACGATTTCCACCACGTGAAACAGAATCAGCAAATGTTTGTTCTTCAGCTACTGGATGCTCCAAATTTCCTTCATGACTTGCATCATGATTATCTGCCACATCATGAAAGTCATTTTGATTATCAGCATAATCAAAGAATCCATTGTCTTCTTCATGAGCAGGAGCAGGAGTAGCTTCACCTGCATTATAATCCAGTGTTTCATCTTGAATATTATTGTTGCTGTCTGCATCATTCCAATCAAGGGAGGCTTGTATGGCCTTAGTATGAGTATCATCCCACGACCAACTTTCTTCTTCATTGAAAACAACATCACGGCTGACAATCACCTTTTGAGAGAGTGGATCATACAGGCAATAAGCTTTGGACTCTTCACTGATTCCAAGCAGAACACATTTAACACTTTTGTTGTCCAGTTTAGTGCGTTTGTTATCTGGAACATGAGCATAAGAAAGGCATCCAAACACACGAAAATGAGTGACAGAAGGTTTAATACCGCTCCATGATTCTTCTGGTGTTTTATTTCGAATCGCCAGTGTGGGACTTCTATTGAGTATGTGTGCTGCCCAGTTGACAGCTTCAGGCCAAAAGGTTTTTGGAACTCTTCTACTGGTGAGCAAACTTCGAACCATATTCATGATTGTTCGATTTTTTCTTTTGGCCACTCCGTTCTGCTGAGGAGTGTAACTTGCTGTGAGTTGGCGATGTATCCCATTAGCTGTGCAAAAATCAATAAAGTCAGTAGATGTAAACTCCCCCCCTCGATCAGTTTGCAAGCCTTTGATACTGGCTCCAGTCTCCTTTTCAACCTTCACTTTAAAATGCTGAAACATTTTAAAAGCATAAGATGTTTCAGCCAAGAAGAAGACCCACAACTTTCGGCTAAAGTCATCAATGAATGTTAACACATATCTCTTATGACTGTTAAAGATAGGGTTAATTGGCCCACATATATCTGAATGGATGAGTTGTAGTGGATGTGTTTCTCTCCATATACTAGCTCGTGGGAAGGAGCTCCTATGTTGTTTTCCCAATATGCAATCTTCACATAACAAGTTTGAATACTGCAACTGGGGTAATCCATGCACCATTTGTTTCTGTTGCAAAGTTTTAAGACCTCCAAAGCTCAAATGGCCATAATGACAGTGCCATAGATGATTTAAATCCGGTGTAGGTGTGAGAAAACACTGTTGATTTTGAGGTTGAATCTTGGCCAGCAGAATGAACATTCTGTTCAGAGACATTCTTGTCTCTAAAATGAGACCCCTTTCTGGATGATATACCTTGCATGTATTGTTGCGAAACACAATTCCAAGACCTTTCTCCTGTAATTGACCAATACTTAAAAGATTGTTTTTCAGCTCAGGAATATAGAATACCTCTGTAATGATCTGTGAAAGTTGATTGATTTGGAGATGAATCTTGCCTTTTCCCACCACGTCAATGCTGAAATTATTTCCTAGCTTTACAGACTTACGAAAGCTCTCATCTATCTCTGAGAAGAACTCCTTGTGCCCGCACATATGATTGCTGCAACCTGAATCTAGAAACCATGTTGTTTCATCAAGTGTTTTCTCGACATGAGTCATAAGAAGCATCTCCATTGTGTGATTGTCAGTCATCTCCATCATGGGCTTGGTTTCTGCATCTACAGGAATTTCTGGTCCTTCACAGTAGCTGCATAGCTCCTTGTCCAATCTCTCTTCAATAAAATCAGGGGCCCTGAAAAACATCTCCATCGTATGATCATCATCTTCAAGAGTATCTGGTGCATCACTGCACAAATTCTCATCCCTGAAAAAACATCTCCATCGTATGATCATCATCTTCAAGAGTATCTGGTGCATCACTGCATAAATTCTCATCTTCACTGCACAACTTCGCTGTTTCCTCAATTTCAATATATGCCATAAGCAGTAGTGGTTCATCGTTAATTGCTTCAGTGAAATTTACTTGTGACTCGTTTCTTCTACCTTTCCTTGGACATTCATACTGGAAATGTCCAAAGTCATGACAATAAAAACACTCAACGAGAGATTTGCCAGTACCTTGTCGTTCACGTCCTCGTCCCCTACCTCTGAAAGAACTTCTTCCACGACTTGGTCTGCCAAAATTGTTGTCATGAGTGATCTGTAATGCTTGCTCTTCAACAATATTTCCTTGCATACATTGTGCGTGAACCAATAGGCTACTTTGCAGTTCATTAATAGACATTGTGTCTAAGTCTTTGGATTCCTCAATGGAACACACCACGTAGTTGAACTTTGAAGTCATGGAACGCAGAATTTTTTCAATAACTGTGAAATCTGATAGTTTCTCTCCATGAAAACGCATTTTGTTTGTGATGGTGAGGGTCCGAGCAAAGTAATCAGAAACAGTCTCTCCTTCCTTCATATGGAGAGTTTCAAAGTCTTTGCGCAGGGCTTGTAATTGTGTTCGTTTGACTCTAGCATTGCCTTGAAACTTCTTCTTCATGGAATCCCATATTCCTTTTGAAGTCTCTTTATCCAAAATCGTCTCAAGGATTGAACAATCTATGGCTTGGAAGAGATAATTTTTGGCTCGTAAGTCCTTCAACCTCTGATCTGCCACCTCCTTCCTTTGTTCATCTGTGAGATCACCATTATCTGCTGCAACAGATATTCCAGCTTCAACTACATTCCAGTATTCTTTGGAGCGGAGAAAATTCTCCATCAACATGCTCCAATGATCGTAGTGCCCAACAAACCGAGGGATTGTTGGTTGAATAAAACTCCCTTCACTAGTCATTTTAGCTGCGGCTAAAAAAAAACTTGACACAGGTTTCTAGCTACTGCTAAAGAGAATAACCGTGTGCTCTGATACCAAATGATAAACTCGATTTACTGATGTTATGAAAATGAATGATTTATTAAGCATCATTGGTGGCTTTATATATAGCCATACAGAAGGAATCAACTAACTGAAATAACAGAAAAGCAAAGAACATGGGATATGGCCAAGGACCAGATCAACACCCTGATATTCAGGGATTATTGCTAACAGAAAACGTAAATAGCTGAAGACTAAGTCTTCTCAGGTGACAAATGTGGCCTAGCATTGCTGACGAAATAGTTAATTCTGTCGACATTTTCATTGGAGTGTCACTTTTTTTTGTGTTGTTCGGTTGTTATTATCCCATGATGCATTTGGGATTATAATCCTAGAAAACTCATATCAATAACAACAACAATAAAAATTTTGTTTGATAATAATTAGCCATTGAATATCTTGAATCTTATTTTTTGGTTATTGAATTTTCATAAAATTTTGGGTCAGCTTTGTATATGTTAATTAATTTGAATGATACATGACTCTTGAAACAATTATTAATTTCAATAATGGTTATTATGACTTACATTTTATTTTCAAATTTTTTTATAAAATAGTAAAAGATCAGAGATTTTGATGTATTTTCAGATGATAGCCAAACTAAAAAGCCTCCAGCATCAGAGGGTGTAACAACTTTGAAGGATGAGACTGCTTAAAGGGTGTTTGAGAGTGTGATAATGGTTGCTTTTCAAAGTGTTCTTTGCTTGAAAATGCATTAAAATAATATTTTATTATTTTTAAAAAATTATTTTTGACATCGGCACATTAAAACAATTTAAAAGTACCAAAAAATATTAATTTAAAGTAAAAAATAAAATATATTTTTTAAATTTTTTTTTAAAAAAACTTTTAAAATACAAAAATAAATATCCCATTATAAAAAGGTGTTGTAGCAGCTTACAGTTCTTTGAATGACATCTAGCCTTCAAGATCGGGAATGAATGAAGGCGTGGTTGAGTCGAAAGTTGTCTCTCTATTTTTATTTATTTATCGTATAATCATTATCGCAGTCCTTAGCTAAAAAGAAAAAAGGAAAAAAGAAAAAAAAACAGGAGAAAGGCAGTAGGTGGGAAAGGAAAGAGTAAAGCTTGACTGAATTAGTGAGGGAAAACGAACTCTTGACTTTGGAGGAATCCAAATTTTTGGCGTTACCACCCTGAAACCCTCCCTCTCCTCCCAATTTACACATTAAAAAACCGCGCGCCTCTTCATTCATTAGCTACCCTCAGAATTCAAACCACCCCAAAAGGCCCCCTCCCTCCATTTATGGAAAACCTAAATAAAAAAAACTACTTTAAAATT
The DNA here is from genome assembly GCF_005239225.2 of Populus alba. Classification (NCBI taxonomy): domain Eukaryota; kingdom Viridiplantae; phylum Streptophyta; class Magnoliopsida; order Malpighiales; family Salicaceae; genus Populus; species Populus alba. The sequence goes on from NC_133287.1 coordinate 4,746,068, forward strand.
TTCACAGGGAGTCACCTCCCCCTCCCCCTCCCCCTCCCTCCCGCCCCCGCTCTCCCTCCATCCATGAAAGCAGAAAACCAAAATAATATTTATGAAAACAGTTTGCCAAAATCAAAACACTGCTATCATTTTCCCACTTCAAAATTTCACCTCCCATTTCCCCTCCAAAGTGCCACCATTATATATACCTCTTGCCCCCCCCTATCTCACGCTATCTCTTGCAATGGCTGTCCTCTTTCATAGCCAGAATGACAACAAGGAGAACGTCCCCCCTTTCTTTCCAAAGCAAGACGCTTTATTAGTTGCTAAATCTAAATCTCCACTCCCTACAAGCAATAAAAGAAGAGTCAGGAGACCGCTTGAGGACATTACCAACCTCTTGAATCAAGAAATCTTTCTGAGGTCGGTTCTTGATGATAGGATCCGTATTTTACAGTCACTTCCGTCAGCTTCCAGACTGAAATGTGGAAAGAGGAGAGCTGAAGATGGTGCTGACCCGTCCTGCCAGAAGACCCAGTTGCTGCATCCGAGCAAAAATTTTAGATAGCTCTATTAATTCCACTGTCTAGACAGTCATTACTGCTTGATTGATGGTCCATTGAATCTTGCTTTCGTTTCTTCTTTTTGTGGTGAACATTTAGATGGGTGCACCCCAATTCCAAAAGCAAAAATATATATACAAATTTGATGTCAATCAATGGAAGCTCCCCAATTTGTTGCATTGGATTTATCAAACCTTTCGTTATTTTGGGGCCGTGTTTGATTCGCTTGGTATTGAGAATACAATAAGAGGAGGATTTGGATTTCAATACCAAACAGCATTCACCTTCAAATCTTCTTTACTATAATATCTGAACAATTCCGTTAATTCCAAAAAAGAAAGCAGCTCTCATGTCTTTCTCATTTATGTGTCAATACCCAAGATGACCTGAGAATTCTTGTTTTCTCTTCCCCTTTTATTCTAATTGTCTTTGGAATAGAGGTTCTTGCCAGCTTCGGCTGCCACAATCTTAGAACTGGATGCCGATAAAAGGGAGATTAAAATTATAATAAATGACCATGGTTGTGAAATCTGTCTGGCAAGTAGATCCATTGACATGTGAAATTGGGGTATAGATTGGGCTGGATTTTAGGTTCTCTTACAAAACTTTGAAATGATATCATTTTAAAGGGTTTTTTCAATTAAAAAAAGTTCAGATGAACAAGATTAACCCGGTAAATCTTTATGAGTCATGGGATGGGTGTACCTCTAGATCGGGTTTTTTTAATTATGCAAATGACCAACTCTAATCATTTTATCTGGCTGCTTCTGACTTTTACGTAAAATCATATACTAGTTATGAACATAGTTGAAGACATTAATTGAGCTATTTCTTTTTTCCTGTTGAATGTTTTTTGCCTGGTTCATATAAGAAAATGCATGAGCGTGTCAGCTAACTCGGAACAAAAGCATAGGCTATTCATACTTTAGGCTGGAATCATAGCTCAGCTTACCTGGGAATGATCAAAATAGTTAGCCAGCTTTGCGCAGAATTAACTGGTAAGTAAGCACATTAATAGCTGCAGACATTCATATACATCAAACTAAAGCTAGTGTCATAACAGGGAGTTGAGAATAATGGAATGTGTTGGGTTGTGCCTTAGCCAACCTTCCTATTTATATAGAGGCAGCAGAACACTGCAGTAACTATAATGATTACAACATCCTATATTAATTTCCTATTCTGATAGATACATGATATACATTCTATATTATGCCCCCTCAAGCTGAGGGTGGAGGATCAACCGGAAGCTTGAACTGAAAAACAATAAAGGATGCAACAGAAAGCGGTTTAGTGAAGACATCGACAAGTTGATCCCGAGAGGGAACAAAACGAATCTGAATCTCTTTCTTGGCAACACGGTCACGGACAAAGTGATAATCCACTTCAACATGCTTAGTACGAGCATGGAAGATAGGATTTGCTGAGAGATAGGTAGCACCAAATTATCACACCAAATGGTAGGAGTAGAGACTGAGGGAACCTGCAAATCTGTTAACAAGTATTGAAGCCAAATGACTTCAGCGGTACCATCAGCAAGGGCTTTATACTTAGCCTCAATAGAGGAGCGAGCAACAGTGCGTTACTTGCCGGATTTCCAAGAAATCGGTGTCTGACCAAAAACGACAAGATAGCCGCTTGTAGACTTGCGATCATCAACACTACCAGCCCAATCTGCATCTTTAAAGCCATGTAGAGAAAAAGAGGAGCCTCGAGTGATATGGAAACCATAAGATGTCGTACCTTTAAGATAGCATAAAATATGTTTGACATCGGCCCAATGAGAATCTGTAGGAGCATGCATTAACTGACAGACTCTATTAACAGCAAAGCATATATCTGGATGGGTGAAGGTAAGATATTGAAGAGCACCCATGATTTGATGAAAATCATGTAGGATCAGAGAATGAATGATTCGGTAATAAAATGACTTTCGAAGGGGAGACTGGAGTATCAACTGGTTTGCAGGAAGTCATACCAGCTCGGGTGAGGATGTCAAGAATATATTTATGTTGACGCATCATTAAACCCATATTGGTAGACTGAACTTCAATACCTAGAAAGTAGTGAACAACACCTAAGTCACGAAGCTTGAACTCAGAGCTGAGTAACTCTATAAGGTGATGGAGCATAACATAGTTGCTACCCGTGAGCAGAATATTATCAACATACACCAGGAGATAAAAGATATTAGTACCATCAGATAAGATAAACAGGGAGGTGTCAACCTTGGAAGCTTGAAAACCGATGGAGAGCAAAAAATCACTTAGACGAGTGTACCATACTCTCGGTCCCTGTTTCAAACCATACAATGATTTGTGCAATCTACACACATGAGATGGAAGAGAAGAGTCAATGAAACCTAGAGGCTGTTTCATGTAGACCTCTTCAGTAAGAACACCATTGAGGAAGGCATTATGAATATCAAGCTAATGAATCTTCTAATTTTGCGAAACTGCGATAGAGAAAACCAATTGGACAGTGGCCTGCTTAATAACTGGACTGTAGGTTTTAGAATAATCAATACCTTCCTGCTGGGTAAAACCTCTAGCAACAAGGCGCGCTTTAAAGCGCTCAATACTACCATCAACACGACGTTTGATCCGAGAGGAACTATATCCAAAAAACACACATGGAGAGGAACTATATCCAATTTATGATTATTATATGGACGTAGAAAAGAAAAAAAGAGACACCCAAAGGTACGTAAAAAACGATAATCAGGAGACCGTTGAAATAAACAATCAAACGGAGAGTAATGGGCAAGAACAGGAGTAGGCATGCGATTTATAAGATAAACAGAGGTTTCAAAAGCATAATTCGAGAATCGAAAAGGTGCTTTACATTGCCCTAAAAGAGTAAGACCTGTTTCCACAATATGCCTATGACGACGCTCTTCTATTCCATTTTTTTCATGAGTGTGGGGACAAATCAGACAATGATGAATACCAATGGTCTGAAAAAATATGGATAGTTTTCGGTATTCATCGCCCCAATCAGTTTGAACAGATTTTTATTTTTAATGAAAATTGACATTCGACAAGAGTCTGAAATTGATGAAAAATAGAGTAAACATCAGACTTGGCAACAAGAGGATAATACCATACATATTTAGTATAAGCATCAACAAAGATAACAAAATAACGATAGCCATCTGAAGAAAAAAGAGAAGCAGGGCCCCATACATCACTAAAAATTAATTCAAGTGGAGCAGAAGTTTTGTGACTCGTAGGTCCTAAAGACAAACGCGATGATTTTTCTAAAGGACAACTTTGACATTGAAAATTAAGACGTTTGTTGTTACAAATGATCTTATTTTTCGATATTAACAATTGAAAAATACATGAAGTAGGATGACCTAGTCGACGATGCCATAAATCGGCAGAGGCAGAAGTGCAAGGAGACCAATAGGCTTGAGGAACTGACGTGATGGAAGACTTGGTCAGGGCATAGAGACCATCTTTACTCTAACCTGAGAAAAGGACTTCATGGGTGTTGAAATCCTTGACATAAAACACACGAGGGTGAAATTCAAAATAAACATTATTATCAAGATAAAATTTCTGAACAGAGAGCAGAGGTTTCGTGATTGTAGGAACATGAAGAACATTAAATAAGGTGAAAGAACGATGTGGTGTATATATTTTTGTATGACCTAGATGAGATATAGGAAGGCCCTTACCATCACCAACATGCAAATTATCATTACCAAGATACGGTTCTGAAGCGGTCAAGGTGGCAAGATCAGGTGTGACGTGTTGATTGGCACTGGTATCCGGAAACCAATCAACAGAACCAGTTGAGGAGAGATTGTGCTGCACCAGGTTGACAGTAGGCTATTGGCCATAACCTCGCTGCTGGAATTGAGGGAAATGGGGAGCTGTATGGCTGAAATTCTGACACAGTTGGCAGTGTGGATTCTGCCCCCTATTGCGTTGCCAAGAGCCTTGCCTATTGTCACTGAAGGAGGAGTTTTGGAAGTTGTGGTGATCAGGTTTGGAGCCAGCAAATTGGTTGCCTCTGCTGTTGGACTAGTTGGGATGCCAGCCACCGTTGAAGCGGCCCCTGTTGCGGCCATAATTGCCAAAAGTCTGGCTCTGCGCAACAAGAGCAGAAGATGGAATGCTGGGTGTGGGCAATAGAGGAGCATGTATGGCAGCAGAAGATTTGTGAAGAAATTCATGTGTGAGGAGATGACTTTGAAGATCTGCATATGATAAAGGTTCAACCTTGGTAATAAGACTGGTAACTAAGTCTTTAAACTCTCCCCGAAGACCACGAAACACATATAAATTGAAATCTTCAAGCGAAACTGGCCAACCAGCAGCGACCAATTCATCAAATAAGACCTCAAATTATAATGTCATGAAATCTCAAACATTTCTTTACTAATATCAAGTATTGAATAGTATGTCTAAGATTATGAGATTTTTTTTTTTTGAAATTTTGACAGAGCTTCCTTTGTTTTCTGATGTTACCAAGTTATCGACTAGACTTCATTCAATCATAATACTCATAACTTCCACTTTGATCCAACCATCCTGGATCATATCCCAATCTCATCAAATATATTTCACATAACTATACTTCATTGTATTTTCTCAACCTTACATCATCAACAAATAACACATTAACTACAAACAATTATAAACTCAAAAGATTTATATTGAACTAATTATTACATTAACATGCATTCATTTTCTAAACATGCAGGATTATAATTACTAAATATTCTTTTTGATTAGTTTAATAATATTAGTTCCTTACTCATACATTTTAAATGTACAAGTACCAAAAGCAAAACATATTCAGGATGTGTGTGTGTGTGTGTGTATTACAATCTCCATATAATACAAATTACATATAAAACAAATATATTACATCCCACAAAATAAACAGATTAAAACACAAAGCCCATTTTTAATGCTTCGCATCACCTCGTGAAAAACCTGTATACATAACATTAATAAGAAACATTAATAAGAAATAAGGAAGATAACACATTAAAGATGATAAAGCTATTATGTTCACAAGTCTTCAAATTATATCAAATTATATTTTTTTCATCACCAACTTACTATATATCAACATTAAGAACCCATTTATAATTTATTAATCCTTTACTTATAGGACCTCTATGACCAACACTCATTGCTTAATTCTTAATTTGGTAATTCACAAAGTTTACCTCAAACCCGGCTAACCTTAAATAGCCAACTATCAAACCGGTAATTCCATATGAATTACCCAACATCCGACTATTCTCTATCAATAGCCTATACAACTGGTAATTCCATATGAATTGCCCAACATCCGACTATTCTTTATTAATAGCTAATATACTCGGTAATTCCATACGAATTACCTAACATCTGGCTATTCTCTATCAATAGCCTATACAACCGGTAATTCCATAGGAATTACCCAACATCCGACTATTCTCTATCAATAGCCTATACACTCGGTAATTCCATACGAATTCCCCAACATTCGGCTATTTTCTATCAATAGCCAATACAACCGGTAATTCCATACCAACCGGTAATTCTATACTAACCAGTAATTCATACAAACTAACAGTTTCTTCATCTACTTCTTCCATATCAACATGACATAAACAACTCATAACTAATAATGAAACTTTGAATTTTAAACGAAAGTGATGAATCACTTACCGTCTACTTAGGATGGCCCAACTCCTCCTGCCTGATGCCCTGCTCCCGGTACAACTCCTGAATCAATCAGATTGCACTACATTATTAATCCATTATCATTTCTCCTATGTGCCTAAATTTAAAGCACGTAATATATTTTATTTAATTGGGGTTTACACCAAAATTTTCATTCATTTTTCACCTCATTTTCAATATATAGTTTTAATCAATTTTCTTCTTTTAACTCACTTAAAGAATTCTCCCATAAATTTTCCTACTATTTATTTATTCCTTCTTTTCACATTCTTATGATGTTTTTTTTCACTTGTTTATATTTTAAATACTTCAAATAAGATAAAGAACATCATTTCTCAAACATAAAACAATCAAAACCTCATTCTTATATTTCCTCATCCTTAATCACAAGTTCTTTTCTTCAAAATTATTCAATTTATTTTTTAATTACTACTCACAATCACTATTTCTACAATATTCTACCTCAATTCCATCATGTTTACTAGTTTTTTCAAAATCCCCAAATTCTCATAAGAACCCTCATTTAAAAAAAAATCAAGATTATGAGAAATTAAATCAAATTTAATTGTCATTGTTTGATAACTTACTCAAATAGACCCAAAAACACTTCATTCAAGTAAGAATCTAAACTTTTTATGCTTACCAATCTAAGTTCTCCCAACTTTTCTTCTTCTCCTAGTATGTCCAGCCCTCCTTACCTTTCTTATATCTTCCTTCACTTGATTCTTCCTTAATTTAATGGTCCAAGTCTTTCAATCTTGCAAGTTTCAAAGCTCTCTCTCACTTTTTCTTGTTTTTCTCTTAACTTCTCACGTTTTTCTCCTATTTTCTCTCTTTTTTTTTTACTTCCCATTTGTTACTGCCTAGTTGGCAGTTCATAATAGAAAAAGGGGCTGACTTGTTTTGTTTTTTAATGGTAAATTACCATTTTACGCTTAATGAGTCTTTTTGCTTCCATTTGACGGTCCTTATTCTTTGATAGCACTATCGAGCTTCGTTCATCCTAAAATTGTAACCAGATTTTATTTAATATATTTTAAGGTTCCTCATAAAATTTCAGCTCAATCTGATGGTCGGATTTAAAATTACGTCCAATAACGTAAAATTAGTCAAATTGTGATTTTTCATCAACTTTCAGAATTTCTCTAAAAATTCTGAAATTTTAACCCAAGCTAAGGAATCATATTATAAGGATCCACGTAAATTTATAGAATTTTATGATAACCCAATCAAGAGTTATAAATTTTTTTCCTTTTGTTTTACATGAAATTAGTCAATTTATAGTTTTTTCGCCTAGAGGGTTTACATGGAGGTGAAAGCGAGAGCTTGCTCAAGAGTGCCCTAAGCTGAAGAAGAACTTTGACAACCAACAACAAGATGCAAAACTTCCATAGATAGGGAGGAAAGAAGAGCCCTTAGAATGAGTTGGTCTTGTTGTTTCCAGGTTTGAAAAAGCGGATTTACCTGAAGAGAGATACCATCATGGGCAAGAACATGTGTTGATGGACATGTGTTGGAGCCATCAACAAAACCAAAAACTCCTTGGCCTAGGAGATAAGGCATCATCTGCATACGCCAATATAAATAATTGGTGTTTGTTAATTTGAGGGAGATGACTTGATGAGTGTGAGAAAGGGAGATAATGCTTGCGGCAGTAGAGGCAGTAGACATGGGCTGCAAGAGGAGGCGTTCACTAGCCATGGCAGAGGAGAATCCAGGCGGTGACGCAGCAGAGGAAAGCAGAGGAGGCGCTGCAAGAGAAGAGGGCTGCACTGCCAGAGAAGAAGAAAGCTGGACTGCTGGTGCTGCAAAATTTGAAGATGTATGTGGCGGCTGTTCCATTGAAGAAGGGAGGCTGGGAAGCTGTGAGAAAAGTAGGTTTAATTTATTTTAGGGTTTTGTGGCTCTGATACCAAGTTGAGAATAATAGAATGTGTTGGGTTGTGTCTTAGTCAACCTTCCTATTTATATAGAGGCAGCAGAACACTGCAGTAACTATAATGATTACAACATCTTATATTAATTTTCTATTCTGATAGATACATGAGTAACTGTAATGATTACAACATCCTATATTAATTTCCTATTCTGATAGAAACATGATATACATTCTATAATACAGGGTACTAGTTAATTTGCTTTTATGTTACAAGGAAACATTTGGTGACAATCGATTTCATCATGGTCCAAATGTATAGCAGTTGATCAGCTTTAATTTCTGTGGGCAGAAACGAAATTAGGCATTGTGGCGGTGCCGGCCGGCCATGAGTGGGCTCATTCTTAATTCTTGATAGAGTACATTGAACATAACATACATACTAAAAAATTACCAAGTCATGACCTCCTTCATTTTCTTTCATACCACATGATGCACATGTTAGTAGGTGCCATAGAGAGATCACTTGTTGATGCTGAGAAGTTGAAACAAAGAGATTGGTACAAGGATGGATTCTCTCGCGACAAAAGAGTTCTGACTGGCACCGGCACATTGTTAGAACCGAACTGGTCGGTAATTCTTTTAGATCAGAAAAATTTAAAGGGATCACAGCCATATATATATAACCACTAAAAACACAATAGAATGTGATGGCTATCACCCACTTTGATTATTATATGAAAAGGGATCGCTGCTGATCTCTATATATTACACCCTCCTCATTTATTTCTCTGCAAACCGAGCTCAATAAATTTTCTGAGAGAATAAGAAGAATGGCTAGCTTGAGATGTTATCTGTGCGTACTGCTAATAGTGCTGTCATTTGCACTATACGAGGCCCGCCCCCTTGATCCATCTGCTGTACGAAGGAACTTGATCAGGACAATTCGAGCCCTGGGCGAGAGTGAAGCTGTCGGTGATCAATATGCAAATAAACGAGTGAGTCCTGGCGGACCTGATGCTAAACACCACTAAAAAGCCAGCAGTCGAGGTTTTCTACGAAAGTTAGGGGAATTGGCTATAGAAGAGTCAATGCTTGTCACTGAAGCTACTATGGATAATATTAAGTATATTATAGAAATAAAGTTACCGTGCTTTCCTTCTGATATGCATGGTGCGCATGCTTTTCAGAAAATTTCAGATTAATGCTTTTTCAGAGTGTTTTTATGTATTATTATTATTATCATCATCTTATCAGCAACAGCGTAAAAAAATCATTCGAAAATATTAAAAAAAAATCAAATTTATGCTTTTACAATTCAAATACATTTTGATAATCACTTTTAAATAAAATATACCATGTCGCCAACACCGCTTTAAGTGGGTCCGTTCCACTTGGCTTAAATCCATATTTTGTTGCAATGCATAACAGTTCATTCATTCCGGCGGAAGAAAATATTGTGATCACTCTCCAGTCTCTACAAGGCACTCACGGTGTTAGAAACTATCTCTTAGAAAAGCTGGATAACATTTCATGATTCAACAGCGACAAGCTGGATCACTTCTACTCCATAACACATCGCATAAGTATATATAAAAGTTTGCAACCTTTATTGTGCCTTTTACGCATGAATCTGCTCAGCCCCAGAAGCATCTTCTGCTGTTTTTCTTTCCATTTTCTGAAATGTGGCCGCCATTTGTGTGCTTAGAATCTATATTTCGGTTTATTGGATAGACTTCATCAAGGGAGGATTTATTTTTTCTGAAGAAGAGAACAGATCAAATAAGAAGAAAAGGTTAAAAGAAACCAAACACCTGTGTCCGTTGTAAATAAAATAAAGATGGATGTAATTCACAGCGTTCTATTCTTTACCCCACAGGCAACAAGTTTGCCACACTTTCATCCGCTGACAACACAAAAACAATTCATAATGCTTATGCTTCAAGCACCGTCAACACATAATCTTGAAGCCGGAGAGCACACAGCCAACGTTGCTAAATTCTCTGTTTCACTTTTTTTTTAAAAAAAAGTGAGCAGAATAAACAATACCAGAGCACTCCGTCTTCGGGACCTTGTGGTGTGTAACGCTTCCAAAGCATTGAGGAATATGTATATGGATTTCCTTGTCTTATTCTCTTGGATTGTTTTGCTCTCTTTTATGTATTCTGCACATATAAGATATACAACCAGCAGAAGTCACTATCTAGAACTAATGCACCCCCATTAACTAGATCAAGTCAAAGGAATTAAAAAGATAAAATTAATGAAAAAGCCCAAAACAAAAACCCTAGCCACAATGTTCTTTTTTAATAAAATTATTCTGTCAATATCTGCCTTAGAAAAAGGCTAACAATAATTTAAATATGTTTATCACCAACCTTAATAAAAAAATAAAAATAAATCATAATTAGATTGGAAAACCAATAGCGGAAATCCAAAACTAATGAGAAAAATACTAAAACTTAAAAAAAGCATCTTCCTAGAACTAATTTGAAGGCATTGCATGTCGTTTGACCTGATCAGATATCTTTTTAAGTTTCGACCTGTCTATATAGTACATAAATGTGTCTGATAGGCTTTGCATGTTGTCCAATTATAACATATCCATTTTTGACTTTATTGGTCCTCCTGAACCTACTGCATCAATTTTCTTGAGTTAGAAAGAACTCGTACTCGAATTTCAATAATCCATTAAACATCTGGACAAATGCTTCACATTGAAAACATTAGAGATCTTCAAAAGACTAGTACAAGGCTATATGCGTTGTCATTGATCTTCTATGATACCTAATATGGATCAATCTTCCTCTTTTGAAGCTTGTTATACTCCTAACAAGAACCGATAACAAGTAAGTACTACCCATACTAAGTCACTAACCATAGAAGTGATATTTTTATGATGATTCTCAGCTCGGGTCTTGTATCTAGAATTACTTTTAGAAATCCTTTACTTGACTTGATCATGCACCCCTATAAAGATAATATACCATGGTGCTAATAGTTTTCAAAAAGTGGGGATAAGAGAGAATACTAGATGTTAATAAGTTTGTGACATGATCATATTAAATCTTCTTGCATGCAAAATGTGCACAGTGCATGTTCTGCGAGCAAGATGATGAATAATGACCGGTGGCTAAGAGGGGGAGAAGAATTACTTGAGGCGATGATCTTGGATGGCTGGGCTGACGGTGATGCTGGTGACCATTCTCAGTGGTGTTGCAGTGGCGGTTACTGGGAAGCCCGATGACAGCGGTGTTGCCTCTTCTCTGCGGTGTAGAGACACCAGTCTACTCCGGTTTGCTCCTTCTGTCCCTTTTTTCTTCCTTCTCACTGTCTATCTATCTTGGTCTCCCTGTCGATATCCCCAGTTTTTTTAGTTTCTACTGTTTCGATCCCTTCTCTTAACACTGTCGGTCTCTATCTCTCTCGGTCTCCCTCCCTTTTTTCTGCTTTTTTTCTCCTTTTTTTCTTCCTACTCTTCTCTTCTGCATTCGAGTGGTATTTATAGGGGCAGGGGGAGCGGGGTCGACCCTGCCTCGTCCCATCGCTGCCCATGCATGGGGCGCACGTCGCCTACTCTGTTATGACGCCAGCAGAGGCGGCCAATGGAGGCGTCGCTTGTGGGGCATGACTGCTCTGGCATCTCATCATGAGGCGTGTGGCAGAGCATGTGGGAAGGAGAGGAAGAGACAAGGGGAAGAAAGCAAAACTTCTCTTCCCCTGCCGCACATCCAGGGGAAGAAGAAGAAACGGTGTCGCCTCAAAACAGCATTGTTTCGTCCCTTTTTTTTTGGAATTGCATGAAACGGTGTTGTTTTGCTTAAGACACGTTGCTTTATTTAAATGAAAATTGGCTCCAAAGAGCCATAATTCAAGTCAATCCTTCAATTTGCGCGTGTTTTGCATTTTGGTCCTTGGTCTTGGATTTCTTCAATCAAGTCCCTAATTGGCCCTTAAACTTCAATATTTATGTAATTAAGCCCTTGATTTGACCAAATCAACTCTCCAAAATTATAATTTGACTCTAGAACTTTAATTTCTTCCAATTAAAATCCAAATTGACTTAAAAACAAATTTTTTTTTGCAATCAACCCTCTATAAATTCAATTAAACCTTCAATAAAATTTAATTGAGTCCATCAGCATTTGATTTTGTACTTTTCTTCCTCAAATAAAATTTTCTTAGTCAATAGGGCTCTTATCGGTCTATGATATACTATCAAATTTCAACATTTGTATTTCTGAACTTTCTCAACCAATTTTTGACCATTTGTTTTTGGCGCTCTGGCATCCTCTTTTCATTGATATATTTTTGATATATTATTATTTATTTAATTTTGTTTTTTGTATTTTCTCTTTTCTTGTATGGGGACCAAAAAATAGGTTACAACACATGGTTTAATATAATTGATTTGTTTTTGACTGTTTATATCCTCCAAAGCTTCCCACATCAAGAACCTTAACACTTCATGAAAATTAGAAGTGGGCCATTTTTATAGAATGTATACTATATAAAAAATATTATAGTTATATTCTTGTGTTGTAATCTTCATTATTATTAATGTATGATGCCCTCATGCCCTCCCCACACATATATAGAAAATATTAGCTAACTAATAAGTCAAGCCTCGCAATTATTCTCAACTGACTTGTATTTTAGCCTCAATTCTTTATCTCAACGCTCTCATTTTTTAAATTAACTTAATTTCATCAAGAAAAGCTAGATAAAGTTTCAATCACTAGCGCAAAGCCTCAATTTATGAATTGAATTTACAATCACTAGCCTTAATCATTTCAAAAGTATGAAATGAATTGTTATCACTACGTGGAGTCAACAAACAATTCCACAAATAAGGATCATAGCAGTTCTCAATTTATCATATTCGCTATTGAGAAAAAGTAACGCTGCAAGAGCACGGGGAGTTAACAAGTGAATTCTGACATGGTTTGAGAATTGACATTGGTTTGGCTAAAGCATCTGAACATTCATGATTCATGCCTGAAAGTCTAGTCAATGGAGATTGCATGGATTCATATCAATTAGAACGCAAGACAAACAAAAAAGATCGAATTTGTTTGGAAGCTATTATGACAAATCTAAGCATACGAATCTAAATTATTCTTTGAGCTTCAGCTTGGGACAAAAGCAAGTGGCTAGGGAGATTTGCCAAGGAAGCTTAAATGCGCATGTCGCTTTCATGCCCTATGCAGAAAGGAGGAATGCCTTTTAAGGAGTAAGCTTTTTAACTGCCAAATTGCGATATCTGCTCATGGCCCTTAACACAGGTGTTTATTCCTGACTAGACGATCACACTTCAGACGCATCTATGGCTAAAAAGTTCAACTCCAGATTGGATTATACGAGGAATTGGAAATGATCACTCCGATTCCTAACTTGGTGCTATAATTAATAGGCGTAATGGATTCCTCATACTTGATCATAGATTCGTCAGTCTTCTTGTTAATGCATCATACCAGAAGAAAACAAAAGTTTAAAGAAATGTTACTATACCCACAACTACAATATGACAAGCAGGAAAAGTAGAAAAAGTTAAAACATAGATTGTTGTTTACTTCTACTAGAATTATTTCAAGAATTATGTGTTAGAATTTGAATTTAAGAAATTATGGTTAATGAGTATATTTGAGTACAAAATAATATTCATATTTTGGGTTAATACACCACCCGAAAATTATAAAAAGTCGATGGAATATTCCATCGATCGATGTTAAGAAAAAACTTATATTGGCAATTACTGCACTGATGAAATTGCTGATGGAAGCATGTCGTCCAAAATATGCTTGTCGAGGATTTGTATTTCTTCATTGATTTTGTCGACAACTTCATTTTTTGATGGATGAATTGTTCACCCCCAAAAATTAGATTTTACCTCTCATTTTCCATCGATAACTCTATCGGCAACCTTATTAACCGACAAAATATTCCATCATATAATCTGTTAGAAATGCAAATTAATTGGTGATAAAATATTTCATTTCCTATTCCGTAAAAAATATTATATTGCCTGTTCTTTCAGAATGTGAGTGACCATTTCTAATGGAATCTTCTGTCGAAAATTTCAAAACCTTATGTAACATTTCGACATAATGTGACCTAACATTGCCGATGAAATAGTTAATTCTGTAGACATTTTCATTAGAGTGTCACACTTTTTTTTGTGTTGTTTTGTTGTTATAATCCCATGATGCATTTGGGATTATAATCCTAGAAAACTCATAACAATAACAACAACAATAAAAATCTTTTTTGACAATAATTATATTAAAATGAATTCCATGTGTTGCTATCCATTTTTTGACCAATGTTTTGAAAAATTTTAAAGAAAAAAAAAAGAAAGAAAAGAGAGAGAGAACATGAAGCAATAACATAGAACATTAGAGCTAATATTAAAAGAAATAATTACCAAATCATTTATAATTATTGCAATATAAAATACCATAGATATAGGATTTATAATTAAACCTCTCTCAGCCTCCTAGCACACCACAAAGACCGCTCACTACACTTCCTCGTCTCCCTTTCCTGATCTCGTAGCAGCTGATCTCCTTCATCGCCAATCGACTAGCTCACCTAGACTGAATTTCAGTCTCCAATAGCAGTAGCCAAAGAAACAGCCCGAATCCAGCGTCGCCGCCGCCCAACCATAGGAGCTTCCATCAGGAGAAGGAAAGAACATCAAACTGAGAAGAAGAAAGAAGACATAAGTTAACAGATCTAAAAGAAAAAAAAATACATTATGGTCTCTATGCTCTATTCGAGTCTTCTGCCATGTCCATCCCTCAAGCTTATTTGTCTCCTTGCATCTTTACGACTAGTGATCTATGGCATCGTCGATTGAGTAATCCTACATCCTGTATTTTCAATTTGTTAGTTTCCAAAAATAAAATAGCTTGTAATTCTATATGCTTTCTTGTTCAATGTCAAGCTTGTTTGCTAGGCAAGTCGTTACATCTGTCATTGAGACCTACGAGTCAAAAAACTACTACCCCATTTGATTTAATATTTAGTAATGTTTGGGGCCCTGCTCCTATGTTTTCCTCTGATGGTTTTCGTTACATTGTTATCTTTATCGATGCACATACAAAACATATATGGTATTATCCTCTTGTTGCAAAATTAGATGTGTTTTCTACATTTTATCGTTTTCAAGTGCTTGTTGAGCATTAGTTTTCATGCAAAATTAAATCTAATCAAACTGATTGAGGTAGTGAATATCATAAGTTACACAATTTCTTCCAAACTATTGGTATTCATCATAGGTTAATTTATCCTCATACATATGAGCAAAATAGCATCATAGAGCATTGTCATAGACATATTGTCGAAACTAGCCTTACCTTTCTAGGCCAATGTAGTGCTTCGTTATGATTTTGGAATTATGCGTTTGAATCATCAATATATCTCATCAATTGCATGCCTACTCTTGTCCTTCAAAATCAATTTCTATTTGAGTGTTTGTTTAATTATACTTCTAATTATGATTTTCTACATACTTTCAGGTGTCTTTGTTTTTTTTTTGTCCATACCATGCTCATTAGTTGGATTTCCATTCATCTTTATTTTTGCTCTTAGGATATAGTTTCTCTCATCTTGGTTATCGCTGTCTTAATTTAACATCTCAACATATTTATATCTCCTGTTATGTTCGTTTTCATGAAGATGTGTTTTTTTTTGCAAAATCTGAACAAATAGCATAACAACCAGCCACCTCCTTCTAGCCTACACACTTGCCCACCCTGCTTACCTCCCTAAATTTTCACCCCATTGCCTCGCCGATCATCAACACCAGTAGCTCTGCCTTATCTCCCACCCAACACAATTAGAGCCCCCATTCCCCAACCATGTCTGCCACCATCCCAACACAACTTAGCTTTTCCCCTATATCACTATTTGCTTGTTTCTCTAATGATCATTATATAAGAATAGGTTCTTCTCCTTCTGAGTTGCATGTTTCTAGGTTTGTCACTGTAGACAACACTAATTCTATGGCAGGTTCTCCTACCTCTACTACTACGAGCTCAAGCCCTTTGACAAGTTCTCCATCCAGTCTGCAACTCGTTGTTGATCTTTCTTCTTATCCTCTCCAGTAGCTCCCCGGTTCATAATCTTCTCCCAATCGTTTTGTCACTCATCAACATCACATGGTTCTTTATCCTAGCTGCTAAAAACTACCCTTCTAACAGCGTCTGTAGACACCTGAGCTGCTCCTATATGTCAGGTAATGTTTTCTCCTAACTATGAAACCATTGCATTCTTTGATGCTGATAGGTATGAGGCTTGGCATGGTGCTATGCGTGATGAAATTTAGTCCTTATACTCTAACAACACCTAGTCCTTGGTTCCTTTTCATCCTTCGATGAATGTTGTTGGTAGTTGGTGAGTGTACTAGATAAAGCACCATGTAGATGACAATGTTGAGTGATATAAGACATGCCTAGTTGCTAGAGGTTTTACTCAGTAAGAAGGCATTGATTACTCTAAAACTTTTAGTTCTTTTATTAAGCAAGCGACTGTCAGATTAGTCTTCTCAATTGCAGTCTCGTGTAATTAGAAGATCCATCAACTTGATATTCATAATGCCTTTCTTAATGGAATCCCTTTCGAAGAGGTCTACATGAAACAACCTCTAGGTTTTGTTGACTCTACTCTTCCTTCTCATGTGTGTCGGTTGCATAAGTCTCTATATGGTTTAAAATAGGCCCCGCAGGCACAGTACACTCGTCTTAGTGATTTTCTGCTTTCTATTAGCTTTCATGCTTTCAAGGTTGACACCTCCTTATTTATCTTATCTGTTGGTGTTGATATATTTTTTCTTCTGGTTTATATTGATGACATTCTACTTACAGGTAGCAACTATATTATGCTTCACTGTCTAATATAGTTGTTGAGCTTAGAGTTCAAGCTTTGTGACTTAGGTGCTGTTCATTATTTTTTGGGTATTGAGGTTCAGTCCACTTCTATGGGTCTGATGTTATGACAACATAAGTATATTCTTGACATCCTCACTTAAGCTAATATGACTTCTTGCAAACCTGTTGATACTCCTATCTTTACCACCAAAGTCACCATACTATCAAATCCCTTGTTTTCTGATCCTACATGATTTTGTCAAATCATTGGTGCTCTTCAATATCTCACATGTACAAGACCAGATATTTGTTTTGTTGTTAATAGAGTTTGTCAGTTTATGCATGCTCTTACATATTCTAATTGGGGTGCTGTTAAATGCATTCTGCGTTATCTACGGGGTACGACATCTTATAGCTTACATATCACTCATAGTTCCTCCTTTGCTTTACATAGCCTTACAAATACAAGTTGGGAAGGTAGTATTGATTATTACAAGTCTACAGGAGGTTACTATGTTTTCTTTGGTCAGATACTAATTTCATGAAAATCAAGAAGCAACGCACAGTTGCTCACTCCTCCACCGAGGCTGAGTATAAAGCCTTAGTAGATGGCACTGCTGAGGTTATCTAACTTCAGTATTTATTGAGAGATCTATAGATTCTTTTTGCTTCTACTCCTACCATTTGGTGTGATAATCTTTGTGCTACTTATTTATTTGCAAATCCAATCGTTCATGCTCGTACTAAACATGTTGAGGTTGACTATTATTTTGTACGAGACAAGGTTGCAAAGAAAGAGATTCAGATCATTTTATCTCCTCTCAAGATCAACTTGTATATGATTTTACTAAGCCGCTTCCTATTGCTCTTTTTATTGCTTTTTGATTCAAGCTTTAGATCGATCCTCTACCCTTGGCTTGAGGGGGCATATTATATGATGTTCCTATATAGAAAATATTATAGGCTTATTCTAGTGCTGTAATTTCTACCTTTACTATTATATATTGTCCTACACATATAAATAAAAAAGGTTGGCTAACTAATAGATTAATCCTCCTAATTATTCTCAACTTTGCTCAGTTCCTTCTATTATTATAGAGTTTAGGTTCTTGTATTTTATAAAGAGATTTTGAGTTAGCTTTTCTAAATTTATAGACCTTGATCAATAATTTAACTAATCAAGATGATGATGTTGGAATTTTATAAGGCTTATTGTTTACAATTCGCCTACACCAAGCAACAATCAATAAAACTATTAGGATAAAGGATATACTCATGGACAATGACTAGTTTTAAATCTATGTTATTCATCCTATGTTTATTAAATAGTAAACTAAACATTCTATTTAAGATTAAGTATTCACTTTAATTCTGAAATATATTGTTCGTGATTTGTTTTATGCATGCTTTGTTCTTAAAGTTGTCATGTTTTTTCTTATAAATTATACAAAAATATAGTAATTTTTTGTTTATGCTATAACACATCTAGGTAATTTCATGTTTACGTTAGATCACATTGTATCAAACTAATCTTTAAACTATTGTTGGTTAAACTAAACTTTATCATACACCTACCCAACATTATGTTTGATTGGACTGGTTATAGAGCCAAATTTCAACGAAAACTACCATTTTGCGTCACCTCTACTTTAAGATCATGGAATTATGCCTTCAAACTATACAAATTAAGAGTTATTGAAGTTTTAATTGCATACAGTCAGAGATAATTACGTAAAGCACTAGTCATGGATCACTAAAAAGATCAAACAGGCATATTTTCAAATCATGTAAAATAAATAACCGAATTTCTATTAGCCTGCCAGCTCTAGATAGAGTAGCATGTATGTCTAAATTGCTTGATTTTGGTGATTGAAGACATGCTCTCATTGAAGACGTATATGATTGAATTTTTTGCGTGCGCACATGGAAAAAACGTATGCTTAAATATTTTGCGCGTTTTTCGTCCTACATATTTGAAGTATCATTCACAAGTACAGTAGTCTCATATTACAACTTGTCTAGATTAACTTGATCGACATGACATCTGTTACTGAAACTATTATTATTATTCTTCATAATGATCTGTGTCCCTATTGTTTCTTTCTTCCTCTGTGCAGTCATCTAGGTTGCTGCTGTCCGAGGGCAGAGTTCGGACATTTAATGTCACATAAATCTTCTTGCTGCTCAGCTTTCATACCCTACATCAGCAAAATTTTAATGGATAAGGTCTGAGATTAAATTGAACAATTTGATATACTACAATAAGGTTTTGTTCGAATGATCCATTGTCAATAGCAATATTTGTAAAGCATGGCAGCGACGTTATGCTTATCTGACAGCACTATTCGGCGTGGAAAAAAGGCGGTTAAAGCTCTAAAATTTATCCAAATGAAAAGGGCTTCTCCATTCAGGTTCATGGCTTTTCTCCTTGAGGATTTTCTAATTTAATGGGAACCATATATAGAACTGATATTTGACCAACTGGCCAGTATAAAACAGGGTGCTTCGTCAATGGTGTTTCTACTAACCTCAGCATTACTCAGGCTTGCATAAAGCTTCTGGTTTGTGTTATCAGCTGTCTTTGGTAGGTTTATACTTTATATGCCTCATATGTCACGACAACGACAGAATCTGGTTTATCATTCATGAATTATTGCCATGCAGGATCAGATATGGATTAAGACTGAAACAAATTAATAAGATGAATCAAAAGGATGGTGCTTCCAGCCATATATATTATGTGATTGGTAAAGCATAGTAGGATGCATCACAAGTTCAACTTTTATAGACCAGTGTGTGATAGGTCCAAGGATGTTTTAATGAGAAAGTTGGCTTCTCAGAACTAATCGAAAACCGACTCCAACCTGCTTGACGAATTGTATATGGTTTTATTGGTGGACTTACACCCTGTCCACTAATTCTCAGGTAAAGTGAAAAGCTAGGGTTCAAGTCTATATATAGCCTGCACAGATATTATCTCTTAAATTATAGCACTGCACAGTTGAGAATAATTAGGAGGCTTGACCTAATAGGTTAGCCAACCCTTTCTATATATATGAGTAGGGCAATATACAATAGTAAAGGTGGAGATTACCACATAAGAATATGACTACAATATTTCCTATATAATTACATTTTATAATACGCCCCCTCAAGCTGAGGGTGGAGGATCAACCCGAAGCTTGAATCTAAAAGCAGTAAATGAAGCAGCAGGAAGTGGCTTAGTGAAGACATCGGCAAGTTGATCATGAGAGGAAATAAAACGAATCTGAATCTCCTTCTTCGCAACTCTATCTCGGACAAAATGATAATCAATCTCAATATGTTTTGTGCGAGCATGAAATATAGGGTTTGCGGACAAATACGTGGCACCAAGGTTGTCACACCAGATAATAGGAGCAGAAGGAGTCGGAATCTGAAGATCCGTTAACAAGTACTGAAGCCAGATAACTTCAGCCGTGCCATCGGCTAAGGCTTTGTACTCAACTTCCGTCGAAGAACGAGCAACAGTGCGTTGCTTACTTGATTTCCATGAAATTGGCGTCTGACCAAAGAACACAAGATAACCACCTGTAGACTTTCTATCCTCAATACTACCTGCCCAATCTGCATCTGTAAAATCGTGTAAAGCAAAGGAAGAGCTGTGAGTAATATGTAAACCATGTGATGCCGTACCACGGAGATAACGCAAGATGCGTTTCACGGCAGCCCAATGGGATTCTGTAGGAGCATGCATAAATTGACAGACCCGGTTAACAGCAAAGCAAATATCCGGGCGTGTGAAAGTGAGATATTGGAGAGCACCAACAAGTTGCCGAAAATGAGTAGCATCAGAAAACAATGGATCCGGCATAATGGTGGCTTTGGATGCCGAAATAGGAGTATCAACTGGTTTACAGGATAACATACCAGCTCGTGTGAGGATATCAAGTGTATATTTATGTTGACAAAGCATAAGTCCCAGACCAGTACACTGCACTTCAATACCCAAGAAATAATGAACATCACCCAAATCCCGAAGTTTAAATTCGGAGCTCAGTAGCTGAATGAGTCGTTGTAGCAGAGTTCCATTATTACCCGTAAGCAGAATATCATCAACATAAACCAAAAGATAACAAATGTCACTACCAACCGAGAAGATAAACAATGAGGTATCCACTTTAGAAGCACGGAAACCAATGGATAATAGAAAATCATTCAGACGAGTGTACCAAGCCCGCGGAGCCTGTTTTAACCCATATAGAGATTTATGCAATCGACATACATGACCTGGGAGTGCAGAATCAACAAAACCTGGAGGTTGTTTCATGTAAACCTCTTCATCAAGGACTCCATTTAGAAATGCATTATGAATGTCAAGCTGATGAATTTTCCAACCACTCGAAACTGCAATGGAGAACACTAAGCGGATTGTTGCCTGTTTGATAACAGGACTAAAAGTTTCTGAGTAATCAATACCTTCTTGCTAAGTGAAGCCCCTAGCAACCAGGCGCGCCTTATACCTCTCAATGCTACCATCAGATTTGCGTTTAATTTTGTAGACCCATCGGCTACCAACAACATTCATGGACGGATGAAATGGCACTAAAGTCCATGTTCTGTTTGCGCGTAAGGCCTGAATTTCCTCTCGCATAGCATTATGCCACGCCTCATATCTGTTAGCATCAGGAAAAATAAGTGGCTCATGCGAGGGAGGAGAAGTTACCCGACTGAAGGAAGCAGCAGAGGTGGCTGCCGTGGTGGTGATCAGCGTTGTCTTGGGTTGTCTCGGACGAAGAACCATGGGGTGTTTAGGAGCAGCGGGACATGGAGTAGCAACACCTGTACCTGGAATGTGCTGAAGAGGATAAGAGGAGAGATCAACACAAAGTTGCAGACCAGGAGGTGAAGCCGGGGAGGTGCGGGGTTGTGCCGCAACTGAATCCTGCAAGTCAGAACCTGTTCCTGCACAATAATCATTGGAAAGACAAGCATGTGGTGATAGTATGGCTGTGTGGGTTGGTGAGGCAGGGTCGGCTAAATCAACGGGCAGGGGAGCAAGCTGAGGGGTTGCGGCAGGGGGCAAAGGTGAGTTGTGTGTTTTGCCAAGTTGGGAAGGAAGAGGCTGAAAACAGGAAGGGGGTTGCAGTGATGGAAGATAGGTAGGTGGAGTGGGGGGAACCGGGGGTGTTGTTACCTGTTCAGACTTTTGAAAAGGAAAGACACATTCATGAAAACGAACATGACGGGAGACATAGACACGACCAGACTCTAAATCAAGACACCGATAACCAAGATGAGACGAGCTATAGCCTAAAAACACACAAGGAGAAGACCGAAAATCTAATTTATGAGCATGATATGGACGTAAAAATGGAAAACAAAGACACCCAAAAGTGCGTAGAAAATTATAATCAGGAGTGCGATGAAACAGACACGCAAAAGGAGATTTATTTTGAAGAACAGGAGTAGGCATGCGATTAATAAGATAGACCGATGATTCCATAGCATAGTTCCAAAAACGCAATGGGGCATTACACTGTCCTAAGAGGGTTAGGCCAGTTTCGACAATATGTCTATGACGACGTTCAACTGTGCCATTTTGTTCATGAGTATGAGGACAAATTAATCGATGATGAATACCAATTGTTTGAAAAAATGTATTTAATTTACGATATTCACCACCCCAATCAGTTTGAACAGATTTAATTTTAAGAGAAAACTGACGCTCAACAAGTGTCTGAAAACGTTGAAACGTGGAAAATACATCAGATTTCGCAACAAGCGGATAATACCAGATATATTTAGTGTGCGCATCAACAAAGATAACAAAATAACGAAAACCATCAGAAGAAAACATTGGAGCAGGGCCCCAAACATCACTAAAAATTAATTCAAGTGGGGTAGAAGTTTTGTGACCCGTCGGTCGTAATGACAAACGGGATGACTTGCCTAAAGGACATGCTTGACATCGAGTAAAAAATCGTTTAGACGTACAAATAATTTTATGATCAGAAACTAACAAATTTAAAATGCGAGGAGTTGGATGACCTAAACGACAATGCCACAAGTCGGCAGTCGCGGAAATGCAAGGAGACCAAAAAGCTTGAGGAACTGACGTAGCCAAGGACTCGGAGAGAACATAAAGACCATTATGACTCCGACCGGAAAGAAGAACTTCCTTGGTGACGAGATCCTTCACATAAAACACAGAATCGTGAAATTCAAAATAAACATGATTATCACGACAGAATTTCTGAACAGATAACAACGGTTTGGTAATGTGAGGCACACGAAAAACATTAGTTAATGTAAACAAGCGTTTGGGGGAATATAAAGTAGTATGTCCAACATGGGATATGTCAAGGGCCTTACCATCACCAACATGCAAGAAATCATTACCAAGATAAGGAGCAAAATCAGTTAGAGTTGCAAGATCAGGCGTCACATGTTGATTCGCGCCGGTGTCGGGAAACCAAGTCGTTGCAGCTGAATCATTCGCAACAGCAAGGTGAGCAGAGGGCTGTTGTGTGCTGCTGTGAAACTGATAGCATTGAAGAGCTGAATGGCCAGGAGTGGAACATAATTGGCAGCGGACATGTCCAGACCACTGCCCCTGATTTGGCCGAAAATCTGCAGCAGAGGTGCGCCTGTTCTGCCACTAATTTTGCCTCCAATCTGCAGCGGAGTGACCTCTGTTTGGGGCCTGAAATCGGTTGGTGTTTGAGCGCCAATTACCTCTAGAACGTCCCCTGTTTTGGTTGTGATTAGTCATGGCATAATAAGCAGAATTCGGAGGTGTTGGCAGCAATGGTGGCTGCTGCGGCAGAGAAGAAGAAGACAGCAGTGATGAAGAGGATGAACCGACAGCCATGGAGTGAAAAGAGTTCTTGTGCAGAAACTCATGGGTAAGGAGATGGCTATGAAGATCAGCATACGATAACGGTTCAGCCTTGGTTATGAGACTAGTTACCAAGTCTTTGAACTCACCGCGAAGTCCACGAAACACATAGAGATTGAAATCTTCAAGGGATATTGGGCGACCAGCAGCAGCCAATTTGTCAAATAACGATTTGGCTTGCTGCATATACATACTAACCGATGCATCACCTTGCCGAAGGTCTTGAAAGGAGCCATGTAGTTGCATGATCCGAGAATTAGATGGAGAGGCAAGTGCCTTCTCAAGCGTGCGCCAAACACAATGTGAAGTAGAACAATCGACTGCAAGATGCAGCACATCCACGGAAAGAGAGGAGAGTAGAGCACTCAAAATAAGTTGATCTTGTTGCTTCCAACGAAGAAAAGAGGGGCTGATGGCAGAAGAAGAATCAGCCGAAGCATCAATCATATGAGATGGAGGACACGGCAAGGAGCCGTCAACAAACTAAAAAACACCTTGACCAAGGAGATATGGCTTCATCTGCATTCTCTAATAAAGATAGTTGGTGTTCGTAAGTTTCAACGACACAACATGGTGGGTGTTTGATAGAGGAACCATTGGAGATTGTGTTCCCATAAGAGGCAGAGGAACGGCAGAGCCAACAGCAGGAAGAGGGCTAGCCGGTGATGATGCATCACCGGTGGAGGGAGAGGTTGGAGCAACGGCAGCAGGAGGAGAGTCCATGGGGGAGAAAATTAGGGCCGGCTGCAAAGAGAGAAAATATTAGGAGGCTCTGATACCAAGTTGAGAATAATTAGGAGGCTTGACCTAATAGGTTAGCCAACCCTTTCTATATATATGAGTAGGGCAATATACAATAGTAAAGGTGGAGATTACCACATAAGAATATGACTATAATATTTCCTATATAATTACATTCCATAATATGCACAAAGCTGTTTTATGCACCATAAGTCCAATGGCTAACTTAAGATGTTTATTGTGCCTAGTCTTGGTACTGTTGCTTTTGTCAAGGGTCAATAGTCGCGCTTTCAATTTAAGGGTAAAGAGGAGGAATGTAAGCCAAATGTTCGAGGCATTCCATAAATTTGCCAGTGCATCTAACCAAACCAGGTACAAGCGGCCTGATAGGTAGTTGAGCCCTGGGGGACCTGATCCACATCATCACTAACTTGTTTAAAATCAACCAAGAAAGGATACTGCATTCTTGAGAGTTATATATTAATGTAATCTCAATCGTTGTAGCATTTGTTTTTATGAGAATGATTATATCATGTTACTGTTATTTATCAATGTGTGGATCTTGGTTCTTGTTCGTTTTCTCTTTGGATAAGGGGGCTTTGTTGGAAGAAAATTAGTGTAGGTGCTTATTATGGATAGTAATCCATATTTGCAGAGCTGAAAAACAAGAGAAAACTTATACTTTTTTAAGTGTTTTTCTTTAAGTTTTTTTTTCTTTTCTTTTTATATACACTCCTTTTAATTACAAGCTTATATATAGGCCTAAATTTCTAGATAAATAAGGAATTAAACTAAATAAAGAAGAATCTAATCTAATTAGGAAAAGTAATTATGGCAACTTAACTGAATGACTGATTCTTGACCGGTAGATCGATTCCTTTATTTCAACCAATCGACCAATTCTTAATTGATAGATCGATTCCTTTGTTTTTTAGAAAAACTAGAAATCTAGTTTATTTTCTACATCTCCCCTTAAACTTGATTTATAATAACTCCTAACATATTTCTCAGATAGACAAATACATCATGCATGTTGCTTTGTTAAAATATTTGCAACTTGGTCTTGGATCTTTACATACTTAACTTCCACTTTTTTGTATGTAATGTAATCTCAAGTTAAATTATAGTTTGTGATAATTTAATGAGCAACCAAATAAGGTAGGCTCCTCTACTATTTATACAATTAGGGAATTATACATGTGTTATGGTGCAACCTACCACACAAGATAAATCTATACAAGGAAAAGCATAATATTTCCTATTTTACAATACATCCCATAATATCTCATAGGTAATCAAATCTTGTGTCAATGTGTTTGCATCTGTCATGTACAGGATTCTTTGGTAAGGTAATGACTGATGGATTGTCTATATAAATTTCTGTAGGCTTCTCTTATGATATTTGCAACTCCTTCAACAATCTTCTTAGCCATATGGAATGAACGCATGTTGTAGTAGCTATGTATTTAGCTTCATAAGTTTATAATATGACTATAGATTGCTTCTTCAAACTTCAAGTAAATACTATGTCTCCTATGTAGAAGACAAAACCTATACTATTTTTTTTATAATCCATATCTCTAGCCCAATTGCTATGACTATAAACCATAAGATCAAACTTGTTAGAGTAACTATAAACAAGCTAAAATCTATGGTACCTTTGATATATCAAAGAATTCATTTGTGTTTTGAGATGAATCAAAGTTGGTGTCTTTATGAACTTGCTCACAAGCCCTACTCCAAAGAGAAAATTTGGACAAGTGCATATCAAATATCTCAAACTCCCAACTAGAATTTTTAATGTTATAGAGTTTATTTTTTCTCCTTCATCATTTTTTGACAACTTCACTCCACACTCAACTAGAGTATTTACTTTTTTTCAATTGTAGCAAAAACTTCATCATAGTCATCTCCTTATTTTTTTACTATAGCTTTTTGCCACTAATCTTGTCTTGTACCTCTCCACTTGTCCTTTGACTTTCTTCTTTTCTTTGTAGATCCACTTGATATCTATTGACTTCTTTCTTTTTGGTCTAGGAACCAATTTCCATGTGTCATTCTTCTTAAATATTGATGCAATCTCTTTATATATAACAATTCTCAACTTTTCATCCCTTAAGGCTTCTTTAAACACTATAGGTTCATAAGTCTCATATATCAAAGCCAATTCTCATCTTTCACACATGCCTTTAGGTACATCTGTCTCTATATTTAGCAAAAATATTATGTTCTTTGCCGTGGTCACCTTTGCAATCATAGTTCCATGAGTATTAAATAATGTTAAAGTATGATCTTTCATCTTAATTTCATAACTCTTCTTTAATAATTGTCCTAAACTCAATATATTACTCTTTATAGTTGGGATATAATAAACATACTAATAAATTAATGACGATCATCTTTTATTTAAATTAGAATTATACATTTTCCTTTGATAGAAACCTTTTAATGATCTACAAAGGTGACATCACTTTTAATTGATTCATTAAGCTCCATGAACTTGTCTTTGTCTACTATGTGATTGTTGCTCCATTTTTAAAATACCATATTTTTTCTTTGGTTCTCATTTGTTCATCGTAGACTAATAATAGGGTAGCTTCCTACTCCTCTTCCATTACTAGATTGGCATTCTATTTAACCATTTTGGTTAGATTCAAAGAACCATTGACATAATGACCTATTTTTAAAAATTACAAGACTTAAATGTTTCTTTTATCAAACCTAGGTCTTGGATTGCTACCGTCTGAGGATATGGTTGATCAATTAGCTTCAATCGGTCAACTAGTTGATCTATTGAGGCTACCCCGACTTCCTCTTCCAAATCCTTCACTTCCTCCTCTTCCTCTACCTTGTCCATGACCTCTACCTTCTTGGCTATATCCATAGCCATCTTGCTTCTCTTTTGTAGAGAATTTTGAGAAGAGTACTTGTGCACCCATGTCTTTTTTAATTTTGTTGACTCTTTTTTCATGGGCTTGTATTTTTCCCATGAGAACTTGAATTGTTAAAAAAAATCCATATTTTGTAATTTCTCTATCTTAACCACCATATTGTGGAGTTTCTTCTGCAGCGACCATAAGATACTTTCTACCATATGCGTTTCTTTCATATTCTCCTCATATTTTCATTTGATTGTATGTGGATAATACTCTAGCAAAGTAATATGAAATACTCTCTGATTTAAGCATTTGTAATTTTTCAAAGTTAACTTATAACTTTTGTAGGCGTACCTTTTTTACATTAATAGATCCTTGGTTTGATTGTTGCAAAACTTCCCATGTTTGCTTAGCGGTGACTGCGTTAGAAACTATCTAAGAAGTGGTATCATCTAGACATTGGTGGATGATTATGATTGCTTGTTGATCATTTCTTCATGCCTTTTACAAAGTCTCTTTTTGGACCGAAGTCAACATCACTACTTCCCTATGCTATTCAAAGCCCTTTTCAACTGTTCCCTACACATATTAGGAACCTACCCAAGCTTTATTACAAATACACCAAATTTCATAGTTATCCTTTATCAAACGAGGACATTGAAGTGAGAAGTTTAGATTGACCATGTCAAACAATCAAAACAAGCTCTGATACTATTTATTGAAAGAAAATTAGTACAATAGCTTATTATGGATAGTAATGCTAAATTGCAAAGCTAAAGAACAACACAAATTTGAGAGGAATGTATATTTTTTTGAAGTTTTTTTTTCTAAGTTTTCTTTTCTATACACTTTTTTAACACTTACATTATGCTTCTTATTACAAATTTATTTATAGGACTAAAATCCTAGACAAATAAGGAATTAAACTAAAGAAAAAATAATCAAATCTTATTAGAAAAAAGTAATTATGCCAACTTAACCGGTCAATCGGTAGGCCGATTTCTCTATTTTTGAAAAAAACTAAAAATCTAGTTCATTTTCAACAGCAATTCCTAAATAATAGATTGATATAATTATCACAATCCATAAATGATTCAAAACCGACTTATAAAAGAGTTTCTTGAGATGATCTAGGTGCCAGAAAAGAGAAAATAATCAAATTGCCTATTATGCAGATCAAATAAGACGAGGAATCCTGAATTTATACAGGACTGGAGAATGGCAGCGACCAAATGAAATCCCTGCTTGCAATAAAAGCAAACTTCTTGCCCTCACAAGCTGCTGAAGACTACACAATAACATGGATTCCAATTTCATACCTAATTAAGAAATGCAATACTTCATTTTTAGTGTAACATGGATTCGGTTAATTAGTTTTCTTTACTTTATGTGATTAATCCATTTGATTTGTCATTACATGGCTGCAACATGTACTGATAATTTATCTTAGCTCCTAGTAAAAAGTACACATGATCTAACTTGTTCATTTTTACTAACATTGCTCATACGAGAATCTCATAATATAATGTTTGTTTTTCTTTCGTCAAGTTTGCTAAAATCGATACATTTCATTGCCTACATGGGTAATTCGTAGACAGGCCACAAAAATGGAAATAACACAAGAAAAACAATAAGAACAAGTAATATAGAATTTTGCCAAATAAAATTACCATACAGAAACTATTTTGAATATTTTATCTTCAAGTGGGTTGCCTTTTTAAGAGATTAAGAACTATTTATATCAACCTAAAAACCAACCTAAACAAATTAAAAAACTGAAAATAAAGAAAAAAGTAATTCAAATCCTAAACAAACTATAAAATCTAAACATAAAGATGAAAAATAACAAAATTAACATGAACAACTATTGTAGAATAGGAAATTAATATAGGATGTTGTTATCATTACAGTTACTCATGTATCTATCAGAATAGGAAAGTAATATAGAATGTTGTAATCATTACAGTTACTACAGTGTTCTACTGCCTCTATATAAATAGGAAGGTTGGCTAAGGTACAACCCAACACATTCTATTATTTTCAACTTGGTATCAGAGCCACAAAACCCTAAAATAAATTAAAGCTACATTTCTCACAGCCTCCCAGCCTCCCTTCTTCAATGGAACAGCCGCCACATACATCTTCAAATTCTGCAGCACCAGCAGTCCAGCTTTCTTCTTCTCCGGCAGTGCAGCCCTCTTCTCTTGCAACGCCTTCTTTGCTTTCCTCTACTACATCACCGCCTGGATTCTCCTTTGCCATGGCCGGTGAACGCCTCCTATTGCAGCCCACGTCTGCTGCCTCTATTGCCGCAAGCATTATCTCTCTTTCTCATACTCATCAAGTCATCTCCCTTAAATTAACAAACACCAATTATTTATATTAGCGTATGCAGATGTTGCCTTATCTCCTAGGGCAAGGAGTTTTTGGTTTCGTTGATGGCTCCAACACATGTCCATCAACACATGTTCTTGCCCATGATGGTATCTCTCTTCAGGTAAATCCGCTTTTTCAAACCTAGAAACAACAGGACCAACTCATTCTAAGTGCTCTTCTTTCCTCCCTATCTATGGAAGTTTCCATCTTGTTGTTGGCTATTAAAGTTCTTGTTCAGCTTGGGGCACTCATGAGCGAGCTCTCGCTTCCACCTCCTACTCTCGTATTATGCAACTTCACGGTTCTCTTCAGGATGTTCGACAGAGTGATGAATTAGTAACTCAATTTATGCAAAAAGAGAAGGCCTTATTTAATGAATTGGCCGCTGCTGGTCGGCCAGTTTCACTTGAAGATTTCAATTTATATGTGTTTCGTGGTCTTCGGTGAGAGTTTAAAGACTTAGTTACCAGTCTTATTACCAAGGCTGAACCTTTATCATATGCAGATCTTCACAGCCATCTCCTCACACATGAATTTCTTCACAAATCATCTGCTACCATACATGCTCCTCTGCTGCCCGCACCCAGCATTCCATCTTCTGCTCTTGTTGCGCAGCGCCAGACTTTTGGCAATTCTGGTCGCAGCAGGGGCCGCTTCAATGGTGGCTAGTGTACCAAACAGTCCAACAGCAGAGGCAACCGATTTGCTGGCTCGAGACCTGATCACGATAGCTTCCAAAAGTCCTCCTTTGGTGACAATAGGCAGGGCTCTTGGTAGGGCAATAGGGGGCAGAATCCACGCTGCCAACTATGTCAGAATTTCAGCCATACAGCTCCCCATTGCTCTCAATTCCAGCAGCGAGGTTATGGCCAATAGCCTACTGCCAACCTGGTGTAGCGCAATCTCTCCTCAATCAGTTCTGTTGATTGGTTTCCGGATACTGGTGTCATTCAACACGTCACACCTGATCTTGCCACCTTGACTGCTTCAGAACCGTATCTTGGTAATGATAATTTGCATGTTGGTGATGGTAAGGGCCTTCCTATATCTCATCTTGGTCATACAAAAATATATACACCACATTGTTCTTTCACCTTATCTAATGTTCTTCATGTTCCTGCAATCACGAAACCTCTACTCTCTGTTCAAAAATTTTGTCTTGATAATAATGTTTATTTTGAATTTCACCCTCGTGTGTTTTATGTCAAGGATTTCAACACCCATGAAGTCCTCTTAGGTCAGAGTAAAGATGGTCTCTATGCCCTGACCAAGTCTTCCGTCACGTCAGTTCCTCAAGCCTATTGGTCTCCCTGCACTTCTGCCTCTGTCGATTTATGGCATCGTCGACTAGGTCATCCTACTTCATGTATTTTTCAATTGTTAATCTCAAAAAATAAGATCATTTGTAACACCAAACGTCTTAATTTTCAATGTCAAAGTTTTCATTTAGGAAAATCATCGTGTTTGTCTTTAGGGCCTACGGGTCACAAAACTTCTGCTCCACTTGAATTAATTTTTAGTGATGTATGGGGCCCTGCTCCTCTTTTTTCTTCAGATGGCTATTGTTATTTTGTTATCTTTGTTGATGCTTATACTAAATATGTATGGTATTATCCTCTCGTTGCCAAGTCTGATGTTTACTCTGTTTTTCATCAATTTTAGACTCTTGTCGAACGTCAATTTTCATTAAAAATAAAATCTGTTCAAACTGATTGGGGCAGTAAATACCAAAAACTATCCACATTTTTTCAGACCATTGGTATTCATCATCATCTAATTTGTGCCCACACTTATGAACAAAATGGAACAGTAGAGCGTCGTCATAGGCATATTATGGAAATAGGTCTTACTCTTTTAGGGCAATGTAAAACACCGTTTCGATTCTGGAATTATGCTTTTGAAACCTCTGTTTATCTTATAAATCACATGCCTACTCCTATTCTTGCCCATCACTCTCCGTTTGATTGTTTATTTCAACGGTCTCCTGATTATCATTTTTTACGTACCTTTAGGTGTCTTTGTTTTCCTTTTCTGTGTCCATATAATAATCATAAATTGGATTTTCGTTCCTCTCCATGTGTGTTTTTTGGATATAGTTCCTCGCATCTTGGTTATCAATGTCTTGACATTGCATCTCACCATATTTATATTTCTCGTCATGTTCGTTTCCATGAACATGTGTTTCCATTTGATAATTCTGAACAAATTGCAAAGGTCTCCACCACAACCCCCACCCCACCCGCTATTGTCACCCTCCCAAATTTGCTACACCGCCCACTACCACCCACTTTCACCAGCCACCCAAACAGCCCACAACTCTTCGCTCTGCCACTCCAAACAGCCACCCGACCACAGCCTCCACCCATCCCTTGGCCATCATCCCATGCTTGTTTATCTAACCCTTATAATGCAGGTCCAGATCGTCAATTGGTCTCCTCTCCTCATGGTCTTGGGACACTTTCTAGTCCCTCCTCTGCTTCGCCCTCCCTAGCCAGCACTCCTGCATCTTTAGACTCTGCTTCCAACCCCTCCTTTGCTGACAGTCCTGTGCTTGAGGCTACTTCTTTATCATCCTCTCCCGCTGGTCTGCAACTTATGGTTGATTTGTCTTCTTATCAGCTGCCACAGGTCTCCTCGCTACAACTATGTTCCCCTGTGTCTCCACCAGCACACAGCAGACATCCTATGACTCTTAGACCGCGGCAGTCGAAGACAGCTAATCTGGTTGCTTCCGCTGCCGCTACTTCTACTTCCACACGGGTACTGTATTCTCCCTCTTCTGAGCCTTTTTCATTCTCTGATGCTGACCGGTCTGCAGTTTGACATAATGCTTTGTGATGATATCGCTGCTTTACCGAAAATCTATTCAAACTGATTGGGGTGGTGAATACCGAAAATGATCCATATTTTTTCAGACCATTGGTATTCATCATCGTCTGATTTGTCCCCACGCTCATAAACAAAATGGAACAGTAGAGCGTCGTCATAGGCATATTATGGAAACAAGTCTTACTCTTTTAGGGCAATGTAAAGCACCTTTTCGATTCTGGAATTATGCTTTTGAAACCTCTATTTATCTTATAAATCGCATGCCTACTCCTGTTCTTGACCATCACTCTCTGTTTGATTGTTTATTTCAACGGTCTCCTGATTATCATTTTTTGCCTACCTTTGGGTGTCTCTGTTTTCCTTTTATTTATCCATATAATAATCATAAATTGGATTTTCATTCCTCTCCAAGTGTGTTTTTTGGATATAGTTCCTCGCATCTTGGTTATCGATGTCTTGACATTGCATCTCATCGTATTTATTTTCATGTCATGTCCGCTTCCATGAACATGTGTTTCCATATGATAATTTTGAACAGATTGCAAAGGTCTCCACCACAACCCCCACCCCACCTGCTACTGTCACCCTCCCAAATTTGCTACACCACCCACCACCACTCACACAGCCCACAACACTCTGCTCTGCCACTCCAAAGAGCCACCTGACCATAGCCTCCACCCATCCCTTGGCCATCATCCCATGCTTGTTTATCTAACCCTTATGATGCAGGTTTAGATCGTCAATTGGTCTCCTCTCCTCATGGTCTTGGGGCACTTTCTAGTCCCTCCCCTGCTTCGCCCTCCCTGGCCAGCACTCCTACAGCTTCAGTCTCTGTTTCCAGCCCCTCCTCTACTAACAGTCCTATGCTTAAGGCTGCTTCTTTATCATCCTCTCCTGCTGGTCTGCAACTTATGGTTGATTTGTCTTCTTATCAGCTGCTACAGGTCTCCTCGCTACAACCGTCTTCCCCTGCGTCTCCACCAGCACACAGCAGACATCCTATGACTCTTAAACCGCGGCAACCGAAGACAGCTGATCTGGTTGCTTCTGCTGCCACTACTTCTACCTCCACATAGGTACTGTATTCTCCCTCTTTTGAGCCTTTTGCATTCTCTGATGCTGACCGGTATGCAGTTTGGCATAATGATATGTGTGATGAGATCACGTTTTACACGAAAATCACACTTGGTCTTTGGTTCCATTTTATCCTTTGATGAATGTTGTTGGTAGTAGATGGGTATATCGGATCAAACATCGTGTTGATGGCAGTATTGAGCGCTATAAAGCGCGCCTTGTTGCTAGAGGTTTTACCCAGCAGAAAGGTATTGATTATTCTGAAACCTTCAGTCCAGTTATTAAGCAGACCACTGTCCGATTAGTTTTCTCTATCGCGGTTTCACGAAATTGGAAGATTCATCAGCTTGATATTCATAATACCTTCCTCAATGGTGTTCTTACTAAAGAGGTCTACATGAAACAGCCTCCAGGTTTCGTTGACTCTTCTCTTCCATCTCATGTGTGTGGATTACACAAATCATTATATGGTTTGAAACAGGCACCGAGAGCATGGTACACTCGTCTAAGTGATTTTTTGCTCTCCATTGGTTTCCGAGCTTCCAAGGTTGACACCTCCCTGTTTATCTTATCTGATGGTACTAATATCTTTTATCTCCTGGTGTATGTTGATGATATTCTGCTCACGGGTAGCAACTCTGCTATGCTCCATCACCTTATATAGTTACTTAGCTCTGAGTTCAAGCTTCGTGACTTAGTGTTGTTCACTACTTTCTGGGTATTGAAGTTTAGTCTACCGGTATGGGTTTAATGTTATGTCAACATAAATATATTCTTGACACCCTCACCCGAGCTGGTATGACTTCCTGCAAACCAGTTGATACTCTAGTCTCCCCTTCGAAAGTCATTTTATTACCGGATCATTCATTCTCTGATCCTACACGATTTCGTCATTTCATGGGTGCTATTCAATATCTTACCTTCACCCGTCCAAATATATGCTTTGCTGTTAACAGAGTCTGTCAGTTTATGCATGCTCCTACAGATTCTCATTGGGCCACTGTCAAATGTATTTAACGTTATCTTAAAGGTACAACATCTTATGGTTTCCATATCACTCGAGGCTCCTCTTTTGCTCTACATGGCTTTACAGATGCAGATTGGGCAGGTAGTATTGATGATCGCAAGTCTACGGGCGACTATCTTGTCTTTTTTGGTCAGACGCTAATTTCTTGGAAATTCGGCAAGCAATGCACTGTTGCTCGCTCCTCTACTGAGGCTGAGTATAAAGCCTTTGCTGATGGTACCGCTGAAGTCATTTGGCTTCAATACTTGTTAATAGATTTGCAAATTCCCTCAGTCTCTGCTCCTACCATTTGGTTTGATAATCTTGGTGCTACCTATCTCTTAGTAAATCCTATCTTCCATGCTCGTACTAAGCATGTTGAAGTGGATTATCACTTTGTCCATGACCATGTTGCCAAGAAAGAAATTCATATTCGTTTTGTTCCCTCTCGGGATCAACTTGCCGATGTCTTCACTAAACCGCTTCCTGTTGCATCCTTTACTTCTTTTTTGTTCAAGCTTCAAGTTGATCCCCCACCCTTAGCTTGAGGGGGCATATTGTAGAATAGGAAATTAATATAGGATGTTGTTATCATTACAGTTACTCATGTATCTATCAGAATAGGAAAGTAATATAGGATGTTGTAATCATTACAGTTACTGCAGTGTTCTGCTGCCTCTATATAAATAGGAAGATTGGCTAAGGCACAACCCAACACATTCCATTATTCTCAACTACAACTCTTTTTATGCCTAATTCAAAGGTCTTTTGAACCTCAAGCAGTCAAATTTTGTTTTTATATAACTGAACTTTTAGAATTTTCAAGAAAAGTTTGAGCATAGTCCGATCAAGTGGCGGAACAAAAGTTATAGGAAAATTAACCTACACAAAACATCTCTTCAAAGTTATCCTTGTAGCTCAATTATAGCTGATCCCTGGCTGACTAATTAGAAGCAGCAGCAACAACAAAAATATTGGATAAATGTTAAAGTAATATGTTAATTTTAGTGCCAAATTTCTTTGTCATCTAGGTAGTCAAGGAATTAGTCAAGTCATGAGTTTCAATGAGAAACCTAAAATTGCAATCCTTCTTGCTGATCAAATAACATTTTCCAAGTCCTGAAAGTCTACTATTTTAATTTTGAGCGCCTCCGTGCATTTAATTACTTGATGTGCTCTGCTTTCCCGAGTTTCTAATTCACACACTAAGAGACTATCAATAGGTGGAAAATCTTCTCTGCCTCTGTAGCAAAAGTTGCATTTGAGTGCATATCATGAGCGACCCATGTTCATGATCAATATATGATTTAAGTGGGATCTTTATATCTACTAGCTATAACTTTTTGAATGGATGATGACATAATCATTCCTTTTTTTCAATCATGGGCAATGCCAAGTTGAAAGTATTCAATCCCTGACTATCTTCAGCTTCAAAAGTTTGCGATCTTTATCCAAAAAAACAAAACAGAAAAACATTCTCCCTCTCTCAGGTTGTCTTTTCTTGTCGTGTCCTGTATTGCTTTAGAAACTTAAAAGATTTCTAATGGGACTGTGCATGAGCCAAAATAATTAGTTAAAGTAAACAGCATTAACTGCTAACCAAATGAGGCATCAAAGGAGGTAATTTTATATTTGCAATGACCAGGTGGAAAGACATTAGCCAACATCAAAAGTTGGAACGCTTTTGTATGTGGCGATTGAAATGTTATTGAATGAATTAAAAAAATGTGCACTCCTTTGTTTTATTGTTCAAAGGCTTCCGTACTCCTAGCATTTCTTGATAGTTTATCAAGAACTGTCCAAATTTTCAGATATAAAAGAACAGATGATGAGTAGACCAACAAGTTCTAGTTGGCCAATCTAAGATATTAGCAGCACCTGATTATCATTCATGGGTGATTTTTAGTGCGGACTATAGACAAAGGATTCGAGTAATTTAAGGTGACGGCGGGTTACATGTGCAGACCTCCAATGAAGAAAAAAGGCAGCAATACACAGGGGATAGAAGTGATATTTGTTATTGTTTAATCTACAAAATCTTGGGTATTTCTTACGCATTTGCATTATAAATCCATGCATGCTCTTTAAGTTTGCTTCAGTGATCCTCTCAAACATTTTCTTAGGGAATTATACATGGCTAATTCAACTGTCTTGCGAGTTTCAATGCTGATCCTGGTCATTTTATCTGCAAATATGATTAATTTTGAAGCAATAAGTTATCGAGGGCTCGAGTCTATACCTAAAAGGATTGCTAGCAGCTCTCACTTGCAGAAATTAGGCTATGATATGTCAAAAAGGAATGTGACCGATACATCACCTTCAAGACTTTCACCTGGAGGGCCAGATCCTGAACATCACCTGTTCCAACCAATGTCAGAAAAGCCTTAGTAGAAGCACAAATAGCCCAGCACAAGATGGATAAAACCACCTATTTCTTTACATTTGGTACAAATAGTGATCAGTGTTTGCAAAGTATTAACAAATTATTTTTTAACATCCCGAGACCAGAAACGGGATAGTCACGGTTAGCCTCACAACCTTTTTAAAAAATAGTTTGGCTATTCTGTATGCATCTGCGTTTTCTTATAAGTTAGGAAGTGTGTCCTTTTAAATGTTTAGAACACTTTTCAACCACAACACAAACAAATTAAACTCATTACTCGTTGAGTTGGAGAAATGTCGAACACAAAAAACATAGACAAATCCTTGTAGATGTGCTCAGGAACAGAAAACGGCATGTATAGACTGGTATATTGGGACGGGAGTGGACGATGGCATTTATAGAGCAGTATTTTGGGACTTTTCCTTGAGTCTCTGACAGAATAGAACTGTGCAAATTTTATAGCGTCCTGCTTTAGCTGTAGCCAATAGATATGTCTGCAACAGTTAAAATATTCTTATCTCTGCTTATACTCCCAGCCAGTCTGCCACCATATAGGTCACAGATCAATTTCTCTCTAAGGGATGATCGTGGAACATAGCGTAGGTTACTTTTTCTTGAGTAATCATATATCATGAATGTGGCAGTCCCCTGTTCGCTGCTTTAATCAGAACTTGTCCCAAGTCTCCTGAAAATCTTCATCAAGAGCATATAATTCTTTCAGGACATTGAACCCTACAGTTTCAATATACTCCAGATCACTAGAAAATCTGTATGCCTACTCAAAGCATCAACCATTCTATTTCGCACGCTAGATTTGTGCTGTGA
Source organism: Populus alba (assembly GCF_005239225.2). Lineage (NCBI taxonomy): Eukaryota > Viridiplantae > Streptophyta > Magnoliopsida > Malpighiales > Salicaceae > Populus > Populus alba. The sequence goes on from NC_133287.1 coordinate 4,784,036, forward strand.
ACTGAACGAGAATTTCTGTAAAAAGTAATACATATCATTGTTAATCCTCTTCAAACTGTCCAAGTGCTCAAGTGTCTGATGATCAGAATACAGGACAAATGACATGATCAAATAGTGCTCCTAGTGTTTCAAATCCTGCACTGCTTTCTAAATTTATTAGTTGGACCACTTCAGTCAAGCCTCATTCAACTGATGTTCTAAATCAATGCTGTCTACAGAAGCTCAAATTGTAGACATATGGCCAAATGACCAAAACAAATTCAAAAGGGAGCCATGTTAGAAGAAAGAAATTCAAAAAGACTGAAGAGAACCTCACTTTACCCCCTCAACTGTAAACTGACTCTTAGTATTACTCAACCTGTGATCATAAGAGTGTTACTCCTCAGAAAGAAAAATATTTTGGGTGTAATGGCTACAATCTCAAGAATCATTCTCTATATCAAAGTGGATTTTCCAAAGATATTTCAAAGTTTAACAAAATAAGGAGCACTATAAATTATTCAATAATAGAGTGAGATAGAGATGCGATACGATCCTTGGCTTTCATAATCTAGAAGAACATAACAACAAACATGAATATTATGACATAACGAGCTACATTCATTGGAATTCAGAGAGTGAGTCACCATTCTGAATGTTTGAAATTGTGCTTTTCTCAAAATGATGTCAACCTTTGAATAGTGCAACTTATAAACAGTACATTAATAACCCTCAAATGCCTTGAGTGGATCCTTAGGGTCAATGTCGGGCTCCTCCAGTATCTTGACCACTTCCTCGAACACAATCCTGTTGCCAGTCTGAGTAAGATGCAAGCCATCACTGCAATTCAAAACAAGTATTGATCAGAGTTACCTAACCTGCATTTTAGTTTAATTTATTCAATCCACGGTAGTGGAAAATCGCAGAAATGGATGCCAATCTTAAATACCAGAAAAAACCCCATACAAGAACCAGATATTTTACATATTTGAACCAAGAAAGCGATTACTCAGATTCCCAAATAGTTCATTAACATCTTTGCAATAATAGATGATAGGATTTACAAATACTCATACATGTCTCTGAACACTATAGGGTAACATTGATATAGAAAAAAACATGACCAGCAAACAAGCGCATATTTCAGTGTTCAAGACGTACAGAGTATTCTTCATTGAAAGAGGTACATAGTAGGCCTCCCGTTTTTTTTTTCTCTTTCCTCTTTTCTTCTTGTAGTTTGTGAAGAGAGAAGAGAAAGAAAAAAAAAAATCATAAAAGTCATAAAATCCTGGAAATAAACTAAAATTCTGGTGACGACATTACTAATACCATTAAAAAAATCTATTAAAATAAATCTAACAACATTAGAAAAGGTTTTCAATGGTGAACAGAGCATGCCATATGAGCCGTCTAAAAACAAATAAGCCCCAACATATTTAGATGGCTTGTGTAATTTACTCCGGTTACAATTTGTGACTTTTCTTGATGTTGATGGATTCATACCGTTAATATCTTTCCAACAATAATAATAATGTCATCATTGAAATTTTGATATGTCTTCAAAGTTTTTTTTCTTGTTTTCCTTCCTTGTTCTTTTATCTCTACTCTCTTCTCTGGAAGAAATTCAAAGAATTCGTTAAATGAATTTACTAGCAATAGAGGATTAGTTATCAGCTATTTAGAAAATACATGATATTGAAACATCCATCATGTTCACCCCTGCAGCAAACTATGAATTGTATATAGACAAGCAAGATAAAATCTAAAATACCATAGACAAACTTCCTTCCAGTCAGGAAACTCTTGTATTTTGGTCCAGAGATCTACCACTGGGCATCCACATTCTTTGGCAACAGAAATGCATATCTGAGCATAAGCACCAGCAGCTTCATTTGTCCTCTCAGGTAGACCTGATGGGTTCTCCATGTATGGATGTCTGCAAAATTTTAATGCATGTCTGAGCATAAACCCTGTAAGGCTGCAAGAATATGCTTTGACATCTATTCTAGCTAATAGCAACGACATAAGCATAATAATTATACATAAGACATGCATAAAGCTGTTAAGGGCATCCGTATTCCTACCGGAGGCGTGCATCTTCGTCAATTGGAGGAGGAGTGACCAGGAGAATGACAGTCTCTGCCCAACGCTTCTGATATTAAACATAAACATAAAGATGTTAGCTTTAACTTCAAATCATTTAAAATGTATTGGTAGAGGTTTGATGGGTACGAATCCAAACTACTTGATATTAAAACATTTATTCTATAACAAATTAAGCAATCGTCGATCATATAGCAGGTTCTTTCAAAAAATTAATAAGGCTGACAGCGGACAACGCTATAGGGGTACTAAATCTTTTTGTTAAATTTTGCTTACCGAGTGTGATGCACTAGCTTGCTAATATATATATATTTTGATTGGCGAGTAAGGAGATGATGCAGCAACTTAAATTATTTTATTATATGTATTTTTCACTTGATGACTAAATAGTCACCTTTACTTAACAGGTGAGTTGCCTTGTGTTTTCTAGAGTGTTTGTTTTTTAGATAGTTTTTGTGGTTGTAGTTTTTTAAAAAATAAATTTTAAAAAAGTGTGGTTAGTTGGATTTAGATATGTGTTTGGTAAAATTTAGAAGTGTGGTTACGGTTACTTTTCAAAGTGTTTTTTACTTGGAAATGCATCAAAATAATAATTTTTTTATTTTCTAAAAATTATTTTTGATATTAGCGCATTAAAATGATATGAAATACAAAAAAAAATAATTTTGAAGTAAAGAAAAAATAAAATAAAATAAAATTTTAAAAAAAATACTTTTGAAACGCAAAAACAAACACCCTCAATTAAAAAAACAATTAAAAACTGACTCACAAAAACTGCATTTCAAACTCAATTTTTTGGTTGAAAACACATTTTTATAATTAACATAGGTTTCACAAAAATTATTTTTGACATTAACATATCAAACTAATCTAAAAATAAAAATAAAAAAGATTAATTTGAAGTAATTAAAGAAAAAAATAAAAAAAATTTCAAAGTTTTTGCAAAAGCGCTTTTGAAACGCAAAAACAAATAGTATTTTATGAAATTCAGTTAAAAAAATATGTAAAATCTGCTTCACAAAATTTTTATTTCAAACTCAATTTTTTAGTAGATATCATAGTAAAAAATACAGTTTGATGTATTACCAAACATCTTACTGTATTTTTTACACCACAAATGTAAAATTTAAAGTTAAACAAATGCACCTTAGTGACATCTTTCTCTGGTATAAGAATCTGTGAACATGAGCTGAGAAGAAGTTTTGGTGAAATTTTACAGTGTGTATCTATTTATAACAAAAAAAAAAACAAAAACAAAAAACATGTGCATTTGATCAAGAGAAATTATTGCTTTATTTTACATATTGTAATTTTCTTTTTTATCTTTATTTCTTTACTTTCTTTAATAACCTGCTAAACAAAATTAAGAATTTCACATTCGTTTGATTTGCAAGATGGGGTAAAAAGAAATCTTCCAAGAATAGAAGCCTAGAATACATGTTATTTGCTATTCGGTGAAAAACTTGTTTACGTGATTTGTGATTTTTTATGCGTTTAAAAAATATTTTAATAAATTTTTAAATTTTTTTTTTTGAATTAATTTGTTTTTTAATTTTAAATATTTTCACGTGTTAATATCAAAAATAAATCTTAAAAAATATTATTTTAATGTATTTCTAAATAAAAAACACTTTAAAAAATAAATTTTATAATAATCTTAAACATAATTTAAGATATTTTTTATAAAATGGCTATACCAAATTAAAAACTACATATTCTAGCGCCCAAAAAGTTTTTAGGCTTGAAATAATGTGCCAAATGAAAGAGTAGAAAATGCTTGTTCAAAAATATGATTTCTTCTCATAGCATGGATTTAAAATAAAAAAAAAAGATATTACACAAAAACATATAGACGCTTGACAAAATATTTATTCAACAAGTTTATGAAAATGATAATCTACAAGATAGCCTTCCAAAATCTCAAATATACAAGTTTATGAAAATTATTTTAATATATTTTTAAATAAAAATAATTTTTTAAAAAATACTATATTATACAAACAAGAGAAGAAGACAACGAAAAACCCAATAAAACTTGTGACGAAATCAACTAGAATCCAATCAATGACCATATACTCATTAAGAATCATGACGAGCAAAAAATAAAATAAAATAAACCAACAGCTCATCAACTAGATGTTAAATAAATTTTTTTAAAAAAAAAATTAAGAAAGACAGGCATTGGCTACACGCGTACCCACTCCAAGCACACTTTTGCATGTTGCGCTGAGCCATTATTATTTTTCGCATAATATATATTATAGGTAGTCATAAAAGCACAATGGCCAACAATAACAGCGACACCTGGGCTCACCCACCACAGCAAGTTTTAGCACCATCTTTCTATTAAATTTTTTTAAGAGAAATATTATTTTAATATAATTTTAAATAAAATAAAAATCATTTTTATTACACTTCCAAATAGCTAAATAACATTTAATAAATACTATAATGCCCAACTTCAACCCTAATATTTCATCGTTGAATTAATAAGTTTCATCAACTTCATGTACGGTCCTGAATATGACATCAAGCTACCAAACAGAGAAAGTCATTATTTTGTGTGTGTGTGTTTAAGAACCTATGAACCTACGTTAAGATAGGTCCCATATTTCCTAATTAAGATGTAAGAGAGTTGTATGCAAAACCTACCTAACACCAAGTATATAATTTTCATGGCTGATCTATGGCTATTTAATCTTGAAAAGACAGAGAAAGTCATTGTTTTTTTTGTGTGTGTGTGTGAGAGAGAGAGAGAGAGAGTGAGGTAAAGTGTATTTTTTTAATCACTTTTTGAGTAAACCAACACTAAATCTCTTATCAAAATGATAGTGAAAATTTATCCTGAGGCACGAAAATAAATCTTTAATATTCAAATTTTAAAAGTACGGTGGTATTGCGGTTGGAAAGTTTTTTAAAAAAAAATAATTTTTTTAATTTTTTTTAATTTTAAATTAATATAGTTTTGGTATTTTTAAATCATTTTAATATATTGATATCAAAAATAATTTTTAAAAAATAAAAAAAAAAATATTATTTTAATATGTTTTAAAATAAAAAATATTTTAAAAAACAACCACTGTAATACTCTCAAACAGCCTCAGAAAAAAGACTCCTTGGCCTTATATTACTATTTGTTTTTGTACTACAAAAAATATTTTAAAAAAAATAAAAAACTTTTAAATTATTTTTTGTATTTTTAAATTTTTTTGATGTATTAATTTAAAAAATAAATTCTAAAAAAATAAAAAATATATTATTTTAATATATTTTTAAGTAAATATTACTTTTAGAAATAAATATTATTATAATATTACAATATCATACATTATTACATTATCAGAGCGTTATCTTTTAATTGCTCATAATAGTAATAGGTGATAGTAAGTTTTGAGAAATAAAGCATTAATTTAATTTCTGCATTACCAAGGGCATGACTGGACTCCACATGTCCACATGTCCACATGGAAAATGATAGGATGAGCATTGCGTTTTTAAAACTAATCTAGAAAACATATATAATTTTTTAATTTTATTAAATTAACCTTCCAACTAGTAGTATCTAGACCATGACCAAATAAAAACGATCAATTACTATAATAATTTACATATAGATAACATAAAAAAAAATGAAAATAATGTATGTATATACCTTGAAAAATGAGATGAGAGAGTGAAGGTTCTGCTTGTATTCATGGAGAGGCACGTGTTGAAAGGCAGCGTATCTATCGGAAAGGCAAGCATCGTTAGCACCAAAAAACACAGTAACAGCCAAAGTGGGGGCACCACCACTTCCCACCGGCGGAAATATCCTCTCTGCCACCTTAAGAGCCCACCTGGTATTGTACCCACTATGCCCTTTCAGCACCACATCAACCTGGAAAACTCAAGAACCAAATACATAACTAAGAAACATTAAGACAAGAAATATATTCAGAACTCCTTAATTAGCAGCTTGTAATAAGAAAATTTAGCAGAGGGTGAAAGAAACAAGTGAGTTACTACCGTGCGAGAGAAATGGTTGCTGAGAGAGGCAGCCCAACCACCATCACCAAAGGAAACTTCAGTGATAGAGTCGCCAAAGAGATAAATCTTTGGTCTCATCTTTAACAAATCTGTAGATGCGCGCAGGATACACTATTTCTTCAAAGTGATGTTTGGTTATGCCCCAAAAACACTACTTGAACAAGCACTCAAGAAACAAAATTCTGAACTTTCGTTTTGCCTTCTTTTATTATATATAGATGGTATTTTGAATAGCTTATATGCACCGAACTAAATTATTATATTTTAAATAAAACTTGTAAAATAAGATATACACCATGTAATTCGTGTCCATTAATATTAATAAATAAAAGGAATCTAACTGGAGTCTATATATATAAAAAATATACCTCTTGGCATTATTTATTTACCAACCCAACCACCCAATATGGTTGTTTTGCCTTCTCTTCAGTATTTCCTTTAACTTGTTTTCTCACTTTTGGCTCTCTCGCCTATTATAGGATCAAAAAGCTGCTTTCTGAACTCAAATTATTAATATTTGAGAGTTACTAACTCAAATTAAATAATAAAATAAAAGGTTAATCTTTATTGTAAAGATAAAAGATCGATAGGAATATAAATATTTGACATAATCTATCCATTTTATTTTACACATTCTCATTTGTTTTATGTTAAAAGTTAATTCACGTTGCTAATAATAAATTATTTTTTATTTTTATAAGTTCTTCATGAAAATACAACTCATTTAAATAAAATATTTTAGAAAAAAACTACATTTTAAATATTTTATAAGTAATCTTTTCAAAACATTATGAAATTAAAAAAATATTTCAAAAGATCAACCATCATTTTAAGAAAATTTTAAAAAATAATAAAAAAAGGAAATTAAGCAATATTTAAAAAGAAAGAATCAGTGGAAAAAAAAACACAAAAAGGTGATACATTGTTGGGTTTAGCCAACAATCAAAGAGTCTCCATGAGCCTCGGCTTGGAAGCCTAGGTTTGAGTGCTTGGCTTTTTTTATATATATATTTATCTATTTTGCATGAATGGAGTCCAATTTTTTTTCTAGATAGGTGATAGGTTGCCTTTATGACGAAAAACTTGTTGCTTGTTAGACTATTTTATGGTAATAAAAAATTAGGGTTTAAGTTTTTAAATTCTAAATGTTTATTTTTCAACTAGTTTTTTTCTTATAAACATCTCAAAAATACTATAAGAATCTTAATATACCCATATCAAATTTCAAAATATCCTTTAATTACTTAAAAAAAAATTAAATGAATTAAAAAAAATACTAAACAGATCCTAATTTAATTTTTGCAATATTGTTACAGGCAAATACTATTTTTATTGAGCTCCTTTAAAGAAAATGACTTGTTAACTCAAATGTCGATATTTTGACAGTTAGAGTTAATATGATCATTTAAGTATTTTTTTTTTTTAAGTTTTTTTTTTATGACTTTCTCTTTCATTTTTCAATATGAAAAAACTGAAATACAAAGAATAAATTTTGATGTTGAAATGTTAATTTTGTTTTCTTAAAATAATTAATCAAATGGTAAGAAAACAAAAACACAGGGATTAAACTTGTTTTTCACAAAAAAGTCTGGGTTGTGTTTTTAAAAACATTTATATCCTCAATCTTGATTCATCTTTGATGTAGCAAAATTAAAACCCTATTAATCTTTCTTCTTTTTTTTTCTTATTCAAGTATCCTTATACTTTTTTAAAAGATTAAATTAATCATGTTCAGGGTTTATGGTTGCCCCTCCCAATAAATATGCTTCCTAAAAATCAAACTTGTATTTTCATCCTTATAAAGATATCAGTGCCTTAACCACTAAATCAACACTTCATTGATAAAACCCTATCAACCTTGTAATACTAATGCAAATCCGACATGAGAGATAATGCAAACTAAAAAATATATATAAAAAAAAATCATGATAATGTAACTTCCAGTAATGTAATTGAAAAGTTAAAAGAAAAATGTTTAAGGTAGTGTTTGATATTATGATAGTAGTTATTTTTTAAAATATTTTTTTGTCTAGAAATATATTAAAATAATATATTTTTTATTTTTTAAAATTTATTTTCTACATCAACACATCAAAATGAATTAAAAATATAAAAAAATTAATTTAAAAATAATTCAATTTTTTAAAAACATGCGGCCAGCCAAGAAAACAAACACATCTCATCTTTCGGTTTCTTCTGTAATAATGTTCTTAACTTTCATTCACATATTAGAACACACCTCATTAAAATTGACATGATGTTTAAACATGTAATTGAAACATAAAGTCAATAACTTTGTGTTATAATGAAGTTATTGATAATCCGGAGTGAAAGCACGGACTTCCATCAAGAACAACGCTAAATTCAAAAAAAAAAAATTCACTGATTAAACAGTCTCAATTGCATGTTTTGTAAAAATTACAAAACCAAGGGCAGTTTTTCATTGTATGTACTCGGATTTTTTTCCCAACTATTTGGAATATGTAACCTTACATCTTTTCTTCTTCTTGTTTTTTTTTTTTTTTTTTTTTGAATAATGCTATGATTCAAAGAAGTTCTTGTTCTATCCCCAAGCCATAACCAATGCCTGTGCCATTACTTTTTCCTCAAAACGACCACATTTCTCCCAAGCTTCTATCAGCTCTGTCAAATAAAACGATTCTTCATCACAGGCAACTGAACAAATCAAATGGCAACATGAAAGAGGTCAAACTAGCCACAATCAGACCGTACATTTTCTCATCAACCCGTAACTACACACCTCTTCGCCCATCAAATGTATTCCCGCCAAATCAAGAAGACTACATCACCCACCATACTCCCACCACTCTGTCCTCAGCTCTTCAACACTACATCAACTCGGATACCCCTTTTCATGGCCAAAAGATCCATACCCATATTTTAAAAACTGGGTTTCGACCCAATATTAATATCTCTATCAAACTTCTGATCCTCCATTTAAAATGTCGGTGCCTGAAGTATGCACACCAGCTGTTTGATGAATTGCCTCAACGAACTCTTTCAGCTTATAATTATATGATTGGTGGGTACTTGAGACAAGGGTTATTTGAAGAGTCGATTAGTATGGTTCGTAGGTTGGATCTTGATGGTGAAAGGCCTGATGGGTTTACCTTTTCGATGATTTTAAAGGCTTCTACTAGTGGTGCTAATGTTATGTTGCCCCGTAATACAGGGGGTTTGGTGCATGCCCAGATATTGAAACTAGATGTTAAGGCCGATGATGTTCTTTATACAGCGCTTGTTGATTCGTATGTGAAGAGTGGGAAGGTTGGCTATGCAAGGAAAGTTTTTGATCTGATGTTGGAAAAGAATGTGATTTGTTCGACATCGATGATTTCTGGGTACATGAATCAAGGCTTTGTGGAAGATGCTGAAGAGATTTTTTGGAAGACAGTTGAAAAAGACATCGTGGTTTTTAATGCAATGATTGAAGGATATAGCAAATCTGTTGAAACAGCTATGAAAGCTATTGAGGTATATGTTGATATGCAACGGTTTGGCTTGAGGCCTAACGCTTCCACTTTTGCAAGTGTCACTGGGGCTTGCTCTGTGGTGGCAGGATTTGAGATTGGTCAGCAAGTTCAGTGCCAGCTTATGAAGAGTGGGTTTTTCAACGGTGTAAAAATGGGAAGTGCTCTTATAGACATGTATTCAAAATGTGGTAGAATTGAGGATGCAAGAAGAGTTTTCAACTACATGCCAGTGAGAAATGTGTTTTCCTGGACTTCAATGATTGATGGATATGGGAAGAATGGAGAACCCTGGGAAGCGCTTGAGCTATTTCATAGGATGCAACAGTGTAATATTGAGCCCAATCACGTTACTTTCCTTGGTGCTCTGTCAGCCTGTGGACACGCTGGCTTGGTCACTAAAGGCCGTGAGATCTTTGATAGTATGGAGAGAGATTATTCCACGAAACCACGGATGGAGCATTATGCTTGCATGGTTGATTTGTTAGGCCGTGCTGGAAATTTACAGCAGGCATGGGAGCTTGTTAAAGGAATGCCTGAGAAGCCAAATTCTGATGTTTGGGGAGCTCTGCTTAGTTCTTGTAATATGCATGGGAATGTAGAAATGGCACGTATAGCTGCCAATAAACTTTTTAAGATAAATGCTATAGGTCGACCTGGTGCGTATGTTGCGTTATCGAATACCTTGGCTGCTGCTGAGAGATGGGATAGTGTGAGTGAGCTTAGGGAGATGATGAAGTTAAGAGGGATATCAAAAGATACTGCTTGTAGTTGGGTTGGGACTGAAGTTGATTTATAAGGTTTCGAGTTGCGCAAAAGATGTGAACCAGCCATATTAAATGAGAAGGGCTATCTGTTTGAATTTATTTCTACATCATTGTTCACACGAGTCATCTATCTAAGGGCATTTTTTAAAAATATATCCAATTTTGTTGCCCTTTGCTCGTAATGCTGCCATTGAAGCTTGCAAGATACACTAGATTAATTTACATTCTCAATCATGAAATTGCTTTTACTATTACAACTTCGGAGCATTGGATTGAGGTACAGACACTGATGAATTTTTTAGAAGTCATAGAACCATAGAAGTCAAGAATTGGGGTTACTCCTGAGAAGTTCAAGAAATTACCCCAGTAACTCCCTTCATGTTATCAAGTGTGATCTACAGCTGCCTGATTCATTTACGTTCTCAAGGATTATGTGTCCTGCTCAATTCTCAATAGACAAAAGAAAAGTCTTGTATCCTGGTATTTGGAAGTCCCGTTTCCTCGCCAATGCATGATTTTTAGTTGAGCAAAGTTAGTCATTATTCTTATCGGTGCCATTTCCTTTTTGCACAGAAAATTGAGATGGGAGATTTCCAGAATGGATTAGAGGTTTCATCTATATATTTACCCAGTCAAAGTCATTGGTGTCCAAAAGGGAGATGAAGAATAAACCACAATTAGTCTCCTTAGACATTGATGTGAGTTTGCTCTCAGTTGTGGTTCTCATCTGGTGAATCAGGGGGAGGGAAAAAAAAACATATGTTCTAACTATGTTCATTGTTTTTTGTGGTTTAATAAATTGATTGTCTTGAAAATAAAATATAATAAATTGCTGCTTAATTACTAGCCTTTAGTTAATAGTCAGTCAGTCATAACCAAATCTTGTCTTGTAGTCACGATCATGGATCAACATATTTTGTTTTTGTTTTTTTGTTTATTGGTTATCATTAAGAGTAATATTTTGGACTTAATTAAGCATTAAGTCCAGTTATATATGGCTATTGTGAACTGTCAAACCTAATTATCCCGGGCTCAGCCAAGCTCTTAACCCAACATGAATGGGTTTTACGACCTGTTAAACCCAACATCTTCTAGATTCAGTCAAGCGTTAAGCCTAATCATGTATAAGTTTGGTCATTTGCCAGACCTAGCTTTCCTAGGCTCAACCAAGCATTGAGCCCAGGTTTGAGCAGGTATGGTGATTTACCAAACTCAACATCTCCTAGGCTTAGCCAAACGTTGAGTCTAATCATGTATGAGTTTGGTTGCCTGACCAAGCTTTCCTGGACTTAAACAAGCACGTAAGCCCAAACATGAATGAGTTTGGTGGTATGTCAAACTCAGCTTTTCTAGGCTCCGCCCCAAGCGCCAAGCCCGGGCATGAATAAGTCTGGCAATCTGACAGATTCAACATCTCTTGACCTATACTAAGCGTTGAACCTAATCATGTTTAAGTATGGTGATCTGCCAGACCTAGCTCTTTTGGGTTGAGCCAAATGCCAAACCTAGGCATGAATGGATCTAACAACCAGACCCAACATATCCTAAGTTCAACTAAGCTCTAAGCCTAATCATGTATGGGTCTAGTGATCTACCATACTTAGCTCTCCTAGGCTAAGCTAAGCACTAAGCCCAATCATGTAGAGATATTTTTCCTCTGATCAAGTCAGAGATATGTTTTCTTTTTGACAAAAGGGAAGGGGGAATGCAATAAAGAAAAAGAGATAATGGACTATAAAGATTTTATCTTTAGAAAAGGGGTTCTTAATTTTCATTCTCTACTATATATTTATTTTTAGTCTCTCTCTAAAATATTATTGTGTTTTCTTTTAAATAGATACTTAAGCATCAAAAAGTCCTTAAATTCATCAAAGAGAACTTTTTACAGGTATCGGACACTAACCACCTTATATAGGAAGAATGGATTAGATTGTAATAATTAAGAAATAATTGATTATCCAAGACGTAAACCTTGTCCTCAAGCTACTTGGAGTTTTTAGAACATCATTGGCTTTGTTTGTGGAAATCTGATAGAAAAAGGCATTAATAGTATTCAAGAACTTGTTTATTAATGTTCCCAATCACCATCAATGGAGGATAATCAAAACACTCTTGAAATGGGACGTGTTATAAGCTTTTCTATAGTTGTTTGCACATTTTTTCCATTAAAGCCTTAACAACTCTTTAATAAGAAGGAAAGGTTGTGTAGTAATTTGATTGCCCTAAGTATGGTTTTTCTACTTGCGTATGGGCTTAATGAGACAACCAAATTTGGGTTAGGTGTTTTCCAACTTTATAAGTACAGTTGGAGCCTCAAGATTTTGGGAAAGCTTTCAAAAAGTGCAAGTAAAATATTGGTTCAAACCATAAAACATATGAAGTCTGTTTATTAATCATCTAGAAAACATCTACTGAAAAATCTCTTTTCTCACCTTTTTTGGAGCTAAGACTATGATGTCAACAAAAATATCACCAAGATAATTATACCGTAAAAGGCAACAAAAATGTATCATGGTCAATAACTAGAAATGTAACTTTCTTATATATAAATTAAATTATGCATATTAATGATGTCTTTTTTTTTAAAGTGATATCTAGGACAATGGTCTCACAACCTTTCAAGGACAAGATGGATACAGTCTCTCTAATGCGATTATATAAATTACCTTGAAAGTGATTGATTTGAAGCATCCCTAATATGATTGCACCATTCTTCAAGAATGGGATTGACATGATACTTTTTCAAGGTAATGAGGCTTCACAACCTTTCGAGGATAGGGTAAACTACCTCCACAATGATGTTTTTCTTAATGACAATAGCATCAATCCCCACTTTCTACCTAGTGGTTTTTCAACAATCCACTACAGATTCATTTGGATTTTCAAGAATATACCTAAAACCATGATTTCCTCTTGATTTTAGGCAGGGGGCAAATCCCTTCTAAATCTTGATTAAGGTTAGACAATCAAAGTTTAAATTTGATAAATACTTTTTTATATGCAAGTGTTAGATCTATATAAAATTTTAACAATTTCTTAAGGGTTTGTGGACCTTGTATGTAATTTTTAATATAGGTGTTGGAGCCATACAAGTTCAAGTTTGATAATTTTTCTATGTTCGGGTGGTGGACCCATACAACTTTTTAATAATTTCTTAAGGGTTTATGGACCCTGTATGAGATTTTTAATATGGACATTGGACCCATACAAGTTCAAACTTGACAAATGTTTTTTTATATACAGGTGTTAGATCTATACAAAATTTCAAATGTATTCTAAGGGACTTGAACCGCACATGAAATATTTACTATGGGCGTGAGATCCATACACAAGAGTAAACCAAGAAATAAATATGAATCAAAATGTTATAAAATGAAAATGCCATATAAATAAACCCCTTAAAACTGGGGGTGTGTACATTAATAAGGGGAAAGGCGGAAAGAAGACTTAAATATCTAGTTTGGGCTCATCGACTAGATATTTCCCACGTTGGGCAACAACCCTAATTGTTAACACATCCACAAAGTTAGGCATCAAGACTAGATGAAAGGCAGCACTAAAATCCACCTACATTCTTCTTGATTGATTGAAGAAATACAAATTAGATATTGCAAGGAATATTTTATCTCTAACTGTTTCAATCGAAGCTGTAAACCCCCCTAAAAGATTCCTGAAAATCCTCAGGAGAGTTCCTCAAAACCTTAAGTTGAGCCTAGGAACTTCGAGCTTCTTTCATGATAGCAAAAAGCTCAGCCCTAAAACTGTATTATATGGTCTCCGACTCAAGAATCTCTCACTTTAGGGAATTCACTTAGTTATAGGTGCCCTGAAGCAGCTTATCATTATAATCTAACTAAAGAACAATGTCTTATATTTGTTCTTTCAACATTGAATAAACCACCTCGAAACTCTTCAGTTTGGCCTCTACAGTAGTTTAATAGCTTGAGGGCAGCTTGGTTTGCCTAGTTTGGCCTCCCTTACATGATTCATCTCGGCCACCTAACACCTTTACGAATAAGTTCACATCATGAAGGTTTTCCAAAAAAACAAGTGTTAGGAACAATAGTCACAGAACTAAATAAAAGGTGAACAAGAAAGTTCCTTACATTAAACATCATTTGACCAACTATAGCTAAATAATGGTTATAACTCTCATCAGACATCATGAAGATGTTTGATGGGATGGTGATAATATTTTCCAACATTCTTTTCACGTCAAAGCCAACATCTCAATGTCTGACCTTCCACTAACATAGCTTCCATAAAATGCCTCTTCTTATCAATTAAGGCAAGGAAATTGAAGGGGGATTGATCAAGAGCAAGGTTAGCAAAAGCATCCTCAAATTTAGCTCTATCAGGAACATTCTAAGTAGAATGCCTAGTTGTTGCAACCTTTGCCAATAAGGCTAGAAGTTAAGGCAAAGAAAATGCTATCGTTGGAGCCTCTACAATCAAGATCAGAACACCAGGCTCCATAGGGGTGGAGACTATCTTCCTTTTAAAATGGGTGGCAACACCGTGATCATTTCAGGGGGAGTCAAATCTACTTCACCCTCGGTTAGGAGAGTACGACTACCTTTAATTTCATTTTCTGTGGGAGTTTTGACTCTCGTTGTTGTTTCTTCGAGAATAGAGAGTTCATCAACAATGACAGGGGTAATCTTTCATCACTTTTTAAGCCCTACCATCAACCACAACAAGAGATGAAGACTTTTTTTGTGAACTTTCTTCTACATACCTTGCTGAAGTTTCTCCCTATCTTTTAGTTGTTAGCCCTATATAAATAAAGAAATTAATAATCAACTTGGCAATAAAGCGACAAAAGAATAAATAATTGATATACTTTGCAAATCAACCTAATAATATCCTTTGGTCATCCTATTGACTTCATACTTTGTTGAAGTCGAGGCTAGCACATCACATGTTTTCTCCTCATCTTAGCACAAACAAGGCTTGCAGTTTGCATCAAGGTGATGAGCCCTCTAGTAATGAGAACAACCTTAGATTTATTGCATTATACCTCTGTGATTGACTGGCCTATTATACCTCATTGTTAGCCATCTTCTCCTTTATTTTTTAACATGCATAAGCTTTCCACACAAAGTTCCCTTCATAGCTCATATGGGTCTATTGGTGAAGGTAGAAAAACAACGTAAGTTGTTACCACCATTGGTGCTAACAACCAAATAATAGAAAAGGCTCAATTCCAATGAGTCTACAAAACTTGTCAAAAGTGAACAAAATGATCCACCTTTTTGGATGAAGCTAGTCGAGATCTAGCTGGTAATATTTGAACACTTCCCTCATGAATCCTTGGACAAGGAAGGAATACTCCATCGTATACATGCAAAAAAGGGCCATAATCTCAAAATAACCCTAGACAGAGCCCAAGGTCTCCTAACTAATATGCTCAACTTGGTCAAGCATCCAAGTTGTGTACTCAATATGAAGGCGAGAAACAGACTCTATATCCTCCGCACCTAAAGTGCTTGGAACATCCTCCTCATGGGTTTGAGGTAGCCTCCCCCTCTCTTGGGATTCTTTGGTAACAACAAAAGAAGGACTTTTGAGAGGAGAGATACTCTCCTCCTAACCAGTTGTGAAAACTAGGGTGTCACTCCCTCTAATCTTATAGCCTAGTCTAATGGACCCCTACCCTTTGTCAATTCTTCAAGTCTCGAGTTGGAACTTGAACTCCTTTTTTAGGGTAGCAACACCTTTTTTTTTAGAGATAGATTTTTTTTTCTTCTATTTTTTGGGTTTGAAGTAGAGAATGAAAGAAGTTGCTGATGGAGAATACTTAGAAATAAGTTTGTCTTCTTGTATTGGAACTAAAATAGTTTGGGATCATCAATAGAATGTTTTTAAAATTTCAAAAAGTAAAAGAAAAGATAGAGGCAAAAAAGAGTAGGGTTATAAAGGAAACATCTTTCTACCCTCATCATTGGAAGAATGGCATTTCATGCCATTTCAATTCTCCAAACATCCATTTAGTTATTGTATTAAATACATGCCTCCATTTTGCTTCCTAAGAGATGCCTCCTTCAAATATAAATGAGCCACCTAGCCACGAGGAATCTTAATAGTCTTTAAAGGACAAAAAAATCTTATAGAAAAGGTAAAAAGGGCTATCATTTACTGCTGGTAACCTTTTCAAATATTTACGTAATAAATATGCAAAGACTTATGGCACTATTGATGGATCAACATATTTTATTTTTGTTTTTATTTTTATTTTGAGTTCTCATTTAAAGGAACCGGAGACAATATGATAACCCAACATCCTTATGCTCAACCAAGCACTGAGCCTAACCATGTATGGGTCTGGTAAATTGCCAAACCTAATTCTCCTAGGCTCAGCCATGTGCTAAGTCGAGGAATGAATTAGTCTAGTGACTTACCAGACCCAACATCTCCTAGACTCAATCAAGCATTAAGCCCAGGCTTCAATGGGTCTTATGATTTGTTAGAACCAACTCTCCTAGGCTCATTCAAGGGCTAACCTTAATTATGTATGGGTATGGTCGCCAGAACCAACTCTCATGGGCTTAGTTAAGTGTTGAGCTCGTGCATGAATGGGTCTAACAATCTGTCAAACCCAACATCTCTTTGGCTCAACCAAGCACTAAGCCTAATCATGTATGGTTCTAACGATCTATCATACCTAGCTCTTCTTGGCTCAGCCAAGCATTGAGTCCACGCATGTAGAGATATTTTTCCTCTTATTAAGTTAGAGATATTGTATCTCTTGGATAGACGAAAGGGGGGAATACGATAAAGAAAATGAGAGGATGGGCTCTAAAGACCCATTGGTATCCTTAGAAAAGGGGGTTCTCAATCATCATTCTTTACAATATATTTATTTTCAGAGTATCTCTAAAATATCATTGCATTTTCTTTAAAAAAGATACGTACTTAAACATTGGAGAATTTCCAAATTCACCAAAAAAACCTTTTGCATGTATCAAACACCAACCACCTTTGTTTAGAAGAATGAATTAGATTTCTAGAATTAAGATATTAACCAATTATCCAAGATGTAATTCTTATCTCTAAGCTATTTGAATTTTTTGAAATATCATTAATGGAGAAAGTGACTGAGAGTGAAGATTTACAAGTTTTTTTTTTTTTTAAAAAAAAAAAAACCTCTTTCACGGCATCAAATATATAATTTGAGTAAAACGTTATTATTTATATGGAAATAAAACCATATGCAATCACATCAGATTAGCAATACCTACTAACCAAGTCACTTTCTGGTGGATTTCTTTATTATCTATCCATGTTTTTTTTCTCTCCTCAAGATAAAGAAACAGAACAGCTAATTTGAGTTTAAAAAATCTTCATTGAATAAGGAAAATGGTTCACTCACAAGGAAGTTTCAATAATCCTCCATTAAGAATACTGAAACTTACGTGGGAATTTGGCATAGTTTGGTTGGTCATCCGTTTCTTTCAATGATTGTGGGCTCAGCAGAGGCTACACGTTACGTATAAATAAACAAGTTCTTAGCTGTTTGTCTCATTGATGTTTTTCTTTTGCACACTCCGTCAAACTTTCATGTATTTGTTCTACCTATAACATAGACTTCCAACAAAAACAACCAAACCTCATAACAAGAAACCATGTGTTGCTGCTGCTGTGATGATGATTGTAAATGCAGGCCTCTAGGCTTTCTCTTAGGCCTGCCTTTTGCTTTCCTCTCCGTAATCCTCTCTATCATCGGGGTTTTCGTGTGGATTGTTGGGTTAGTATCATCAACTTTCTTTACAATTTGATTCCTTAAAGTTTGAAGAACTTAAATGTTATACGATGGGTAGATGTCTGCTTGTGTAGCACTAGATTTTTATGGCATGAAACTAATGTGGAGTTGGCTTGTTTTTTCATGTGTTACACAGATTGGTGTTGACTTGCATATGCCCTTGTTGCTTGTGTGTGACCATCATAGTTGAGTTTGCACTGGGGTTGATCAAGGCTCCCATTCTGGTTATGAAGTGGTTCACCTCAAAGATTCCTTGCTAGGGTTCTTGATTCAGAGTGCATATAGATGTCAAGATTCGTCAATTTCTGTTTTCCAGTATATGCGATTGCATTCATTGTTGATTATTGTTGGATGTAGTTTGACTTCTTTTTTGGACATGGGAATATGATGCCTGTATTTTCTGGCCCATCTCGATTCCCCATGTTCTTTACCTCATGTTAAATTTGATTCTTCCTTCTTTTGATTATTTGACATATTATAAGATATGAACGTAGCTCGTCTTTTTTTCTTTCTAACTTTATTTCAATTATTAAGTTGAAAACATAATACCTAGTTCATAAGAAAAAACTATAAGATTTTTCTTTCTCAAGGGGAAAAAAAAAACCTGCAGTCTCTCTGTGTATGATGATATTTCTTTTCAAATCCAGAAAATCTCCTCTCCAAAACTGTCTTTTAAAAAATACAGACTCACTGAAATTTGATCGTTCCCTTGCAGAATGGGTTCACTAGTAGGCAGGTGCATGCCAACAGCGAAATAGACTGCATGGAAAGCCTATCGGGCCCAAACTTGATTGGGCATGATTAGACTGATAGGCATAATGGGTCAATCTTCAAACCATCGGACTGGAACTGTGCATGATGATGGCGTTTGCAGCAGATAGAATTATTATCATCCAAAGTTTCTTTACAATTTGCTCAGGTTGAATTTTTTTTTTTTATCTTGAATAATCAGAATTTAGATCAAGTTGCAACAGGTAAAATTTGGGATGGCAGCCGAAATTGCATCAGATAAGATTATAGTTAAGTGGATTTATTAACGAAAACCTAAAAGCTATGGAAAAATGAGTGTGCGCCAAAACAGTTTACTTGGATTGGAATTTTGTTTTTTGTTTTTTTATGGTTTTTTATTTTTTTTTCTTTGACCATTAAATTTCTTTTTATTGATTTTGTCCATTTTGCTTTAATTTTTTTTTTTATGAGATTATGAGAATGCCAGAAAAATCTCATCATGGGGTTGATGTTTCATTTTGTATTAAAAAAACTTGATTTTATTACATAAGAAAAAAAATTTCATTGAAAAGTTGATGATCAAAATTCATAGAGGCAAGCGAATAAAGTCTTCCTTTCCCGGTGCTGTACATCCAGCGCATTGTTAAAAGAAATTTGCCTGTGAATTTTGTTTTTCATTTTTTTTTTTTTTTTTTGAAGTTCTAGTTTGAAGCTCTAACATTTTGGTTCAAAATATAAATTTGTATATACTTTTGTCCATGTGAGTGTGAGATGAGTGAGAGTCATCGCAAAACAACAAAAAAGAATAAAGTGATCAATGAAACTTAACTTCCTCTTCTTTTATATTCGTTTTTTGTTTACTTTGATTTGTTTAACATAGTATTAAAACATATTTCATAAAACAAGGCTTAAAACAAGGCTTAATCTCAAATATAACTTTCACATGTCTAATTTTTTAGAGTGATGTTTGTTCAGTTTCTGCAAATCTGGTATTTCATCTTTCTTTTAGTTTCAACAATTTGGTATTTCATCTTCTCTTTAATTTCTGTAATTTGGTATTTGCGTTATGTTTCTGCAAATTTGATAGATATTTTTTTCAGTTTCTATGATATTTGTTCAATTTCTATAATCTAGTATTTTTGTTTTCGTTTCTTTTGCATTCTAGTTTTCTTTAGTTGTTGATTATGGCTACTTAAAAAGATAATTCGCTTTAATATGTGAGTGTAAAGTTGGATGGAAAGAACTATTCATATTGAAGTTATGTAATAAGAAATTTTGTTAAGGGTAAAAAGATGTGGGGATATGTTAATGGAACTTATGTGATACCTACAATACTGATGAAGGGTATGCTACTTTGATAGATGCATAGGAAGTAAACAATGTAAATATTGTTATTTGGATTAATAATTATATTAAGCATTCTATAGGTACACAGTTGGTGAAGTATGAGACAACAAAGGAGGTTTGTGACCATTTACAAAGGTTATTTATGGAATCAAATTTTATAAAGCAGTATCAATTAGAGAATGACATACGAGCTCTTTACTAGAAGAATAAGAGTATTTATGAGTTTTATTCTGTTATGATAGATCTTTAGGATCAATTGACTCTTACAGAATCAACATAATTAAATGCATGTGTGCTTATATTGATCGTAGAGAGTATCAATGATTGATACAATTTGTAACATCATTTCATAGTGATTTTAAAGGATTTAGAGGTTCAATTTTGCATCGTTCTCCACTACCTTCTATTGAACTATTACCAGTGAGTTACTGACTGGAAAAATACATCTCTGGTCTTATTCTGAACATTCTTAGAAAGAATGAAATATACATTTTGGATGAGTTAAAAGTGTTAGTTATTGTTATTGCTACTACTAGTGTTGATTTGTCTTTTTTTTTTTTTTTCATTTGATTCCTTTATCTTGTAATTTTTATTTATGACATTCTCATCTACATCATGTTTCGTCTTTTTATTTGAGATTTTTGGCATCTACAAAAGCTTTAGAAAATTTACAAACTTGTGATATTTTTTATTGTAATAAATGTAAACTGGCAAAATTTTCTGTTTTACCTTTTAATTGAAGTATTTCCATTTTTTCTTCCTCATTTGACTTAATTCATTCTGATATATAGGGACCTTCTCTTATTGCCACAAAAAAGGGTCTTGATATCATGTTTCTTTTATTGATGATCATACTCATTAATATTTGGTTTATTTAATAAAACATCATTCTGAATTCCTTGAGATGTATACAGTCTTTCGAGCTATTGTCAAAACTCAACATTATATTGTTATCAAATGTTTTAGGTGTGATTTGGGTGGGGAACACACCTCTAATAAATTATGTGAGTTGCTTGTCTTAGATGGAATCATTCACCAAACTTCATGTTTAGATACTCTTGAGCAAAATGAAGTTGCTAAAAAAAAACATAGGCTTATTGTCGAAATTACTCGTTCTCTTTTATTGTTTGCTTCTGTTCCTAATGAGTTTTAAGAGAAGTTATTCTTACTATTGTAAATTTAATTAATACAATTTCATCTTCTTATATTTTAGGTTTTTTCTCATTTTAAAAAGTTATATGGCTATCCCCTGATTATTCATCCTTTAGAGTTTTTGGTTGGACCTATTTCTTTATTCGTCCTCATGTAGAATGCAATAAGTTATCCTTAAGATCTGTTGTTTATGTATTTCTCAATTATAGTGAAGGTAAAAAGGGGTATCATTGTTTTGATCCAATAACTAAGAAACTTTATGTCTCGTCATGTTATCTTTCTCAAGCATATACCTTTCTTTTATATTTCATCCACTACTTATAACTTGACTAGATCTAATCTTATTCATATAAATCTTTTTTTCTGAGGATTATGATAGTTTATCATCTTAAGTTCCTAGTACCTCAGATACTCATCCTCATATTCGACCAATTCATACCAATCATTTTGCAAGTACTAACACTTTAATCTTCGGCACACCTGAAGCTCTATTCTTCTCTATAGTCTTTCGAGCTTCGTCTGAGATTGTGGATCCACCTTTACATCAATCCACACACATTCATAAGTCTACAAAGTTACCAAATTTTACTTATTCTTATTATTATTCATTATTTACTTTTTTTTAGCTTCTATTCATTGTCTCTCTAAGTCATCTTCCTATAAAGAGGCAATTCTTGATCCTATGTGGCAGCAAACTATGGATGATGAACTTTCTACTTTGCATAAGATAAAAACTTGGGTTTTAGTTCCTCTACCTTCTAGTAAGAGTGTTGTTATTTGTCGTTTGATGTATAAAATCAAGACAAATTCTGATAGGTCTATTGAGCAATACAAAGCTAGGTTGGTTGCAAAAGGATACTCTCAATAGTATGGTATGGATTATAAAGAGACCCTGTTGCAAAAATAACTACTATTCACGCTCTTATTGTCGTAGCTTTAGTTCATCAGTGGCATATCACTCAACTTGATGTTAAAAATATCTTATTGAATGGAGATCTTTAAGAAAAAGTTTATATGACGCCCCTCTTGGTGTTTCACATGATTTTGGGTATGTTTGTAAGCTCAAGAAAGCGTTATATGGTCTCAAAGAAGCACCTCGTGTTTGGTTTGAGAAATTTTCTATTGTGATCTCTTCTCTTAGATTAAGTACACTGATGCAGGTCATATAATTATGTCTTTATATGTTGATGACAATGATGGTATTTAAGTTTTGAAAACAAAGTTGGTTAGATAGTTTGAAATAAAAGATTTGGGTTATCTTTGATATTTTTTGGGTATTGATGTATCTTACTCACCCAAAGGTTACCTTCTTTCTTAGTCGAAATATGTTGTAGATATTATTGAGCGAGCTAGACTTACTGATAATAAGACTGTGGATATTGTCATTAAGGTTAACGCAAGATATTCTTCTTCTGATGGTTTACCTTTGTCAGATCCTACTTTATACTGTATTATTATTAGGAGCTTTGTATATCTCATTATTACTCATTCAGATATTGCATATGCTATTCATGTTGTTAGTTAGTTTGTTACTTTTCCTCCTACCGTTTATTGGGTAATTGTTCTTCATATTTTATTATATCTTTGTGGTACAGTCTTTCAGAGTCTTTTACTTTCATTCACCTCTTTCTTGGAGCTGCGTGCATACTTTAATGCTAATCATGACAGTGATCCCACAGATCACAAGTCTATTACTAGTTTTTGTATCTTTTTAGGTGATTCTCTTATTTCTTGGAAGAGCAAGAAACAATCTATTGTTTTTCAATCTTCAACCGAAGCAAAATATCGTGTTGTGACATCTATTACCAAAGAGATTGTGTTGGTTATATTGGTTATTTATGGATATGAGAGTCTCTATTTCTCATTTTACTCATATGTATTGTGATAACCAGAGTTTTATTCAGATTGCTCACAACTCGATTTTTTACTAACGAATTGAGCACATTAAGATCAATTGTTATTTTACTCATCATCATTTAAGCATTACACCATTATTTTGTCTTTTGTTTCTTCTTCTTTACAAATTGTAAATTTCTTTACCAAGTCGCATTCCATTTCTCGTTTTCATTTTCTAATTGGAAAACTCTTGATGCTTGTAGCTACCGTATCGAGAATTTAAAGGCAGATGTTAAGAAATATATATATTTTTTTTATTTATTAAGGGTAAAATAACATTTTTAGTTTCACTTCAGAATAAAGTGATCAATAAAACCCTAACCTCCTCTTCTCTTATATTCGTATTATTTTTTGCTTAATTTGGATTGTTTAACATAGTATGAAAGCATGGTTTTATGGAACGAGGCTTAATCTCAAACATAACTTTCACGAATCTAATTTTTTAGACTGATATTTGTTCAGTTTCTGCAAATCTACTATTTCATCTTTCTTTCAGTTTTAGCAATTTGGTATTTTTTTTCCCTAAAGTTTCTGTAATTTGATATTTGCGTTCTGTTTCTGCAAATTTGATAGATATTTTTTTAGTTTCTACAATCTGTTATTTTGTTTTTCGCTTCTTTTGTGTTCTGGTTTTCTTTGTTTGTTGATTATAGTTACTAAAAAAAATGATTTGCTTTAGTATATGAGTATGAGGTTGGATGAAAAGAAATATTCGTATTGGAATTATATAATGAAAAATTTTCTAGGAATATATTAATAGAACTTATGTAATACCTAGAAATACTAATAAAAAGTATATTGCTTTGATAGATACTATGGGTGTTCACAGTCTAGTTCGGTCAAGTTTTAACTCAAAAATTCAACCTAACCAAAAAATAGTATTCCCTTTTCCATATGACACGGACCGGACCGAGAACCAGTTAAAACTGAACTAATTTTTTGTGGTTCGGGTTGTTTTTTAGCGATAAAAACCTGAAAAACCAGAAACCAATTAAATAGGCTTGTTTTTATTGCTGTCGTTATACCAAAGCCCTCTAATTCCTTCATTTCACAATGAACCAAAGATGAGAGAGATGTTTAGATCTATAAATGCATATTGAGCCATTACAACCACCAAAAAAGGTGCAATCCTTGCTCTTTTAGCACCAGATAGAGTTCGCAAACATAAATTTCTATTACTTTCTACTTAATAGAAAAAGACTCCATTCAGATGAAAGGATCTAGATTAAGCCTGAAAAACTGAAACTGGTTCTTGATGTGTGGGTTGTTGTCGGTGGTTGTTGATAGGAGTAAAATGAAGGTTATGGATGGCATTGCTATATGGAAGAAGATCTAGATCAAGCTTGAAAAACTGAAACTGGTTCTTGATGTGTGGGTTGTTGTCGGTGGTTGATGATAGAAGTAAAGTGAATTTTGTGGATGGCGCTATCATATAAAAGACCAGAGTGATGGTAGGAGGACGTGGGGAGCTCTGGGTTAAAAACTCAAAATGAGGATTTAATATTAGGTTAACAAAAGAGAAAATGAGAGAGAAGAGGAGAGGGAGGCTATTGGAAAGTGATAAAATGATTTAGGGTTAAGGATGTTGGTTTTTATATCTTGTTTTTGAAGTTATTCAAATTCAATTAAACCAGCCCGATTTGATTTGGTTTAATTGGCTTAAGCTTTTTAAAATCAAAATCAAACCGAATTGAGTGATTTTTTAAAATATTTGTATTCAATTTTTTTTATTAGTTTAATATTTTTAATTAATTTTTTTGTTTTTTTTTTTATTTAATCAATTGATTGGTTTTTTTAACCACCATAATATACAAAATAATCAAACAATACAAATATCGTTGCTTGAATTAACAAGTATTCTCTAAATGTCAAGTCACAACAAATAAGCCACCGACAGGCTATTGAGTGATCGATAGATATTATTGTACGGAGACAATTCTGACTCCTGCAAGAATCCCCCCCTCCCATCAAAACATTTGCACTCAATTTTCAACCTTTGCTGCTTCAAAATAATTATGCATCCAGATGAACAAGAAAAACCAGCTTGTTTAAAAGAAATGTCAATAAAATGGTGATAGTTTGATGATTAAGATAATTTTTGTTTATGCGATGAAAATTTTTTTTAAAAATTTTTTATGTTTTATTTTTATTATTTTAGGTGCATGAGCAGTTATATATGAATGTGTATATTCAATTTCATTTTATGGGGTTGTGGCAGAACATAATAAATTAAAATCTCTGGTCCTTGAAAAAAAAACAGAGAATTCAGCTAGCGGCTGCTTGTCTCCAATGAGACTCTTTTGAGTCCAAGTCTAGAAAAACAAAATGAAGGCATGCCCTGCTAATTGCGAATCAATTACGGGTATAACTGATAAATATATGAATATTTTTTATTATTATTTTTAAAGTGGGATAGATATTATATTTTAAAATATTTTTTATTTAGAAATATATTAAAATTTTATTTTTTTTAAAATTTTATTTTATATCAGCAAAGTAGAATGATTTAAAAATATAAAAAAATAATTAATTTAAACCTAAAAATATTTCAAATTGTAAACAAATAATATTTTAACCACTCTGAAAACATCCTTAAAATTCATGCCTAAACGTTTACAATACGTGGAATTGTAGTAAAGAGCACTAATTTTTTTTTCCTTTTTTATAAAAGAAGAAAGAAAAGATAAGAATTAGGAAGTGTTTGGGAACGCGGCATTCCCATCAAATTTGATTTTTTTTTTTGGTTAAAATTTAATGCGATTTGTATTTTTTGGATCGTTTTGATGTACTGATATAAAAAATAATTTTTTAAAAATAAAAAA
The DNA here is from genome assembly GCF_005239225.2 of Populus alba. NCBI lineage: Eukaryota > Viridiplantae > Streptophyta > Magnoliopsida > Malpighiales > Salicaceae > Populus > Populus alba. Next base: position 4,810,110 of record NC_133287.1, read on the forward strand.
ACATCATTTATATGTATTTCAGTATAAAAAATTATTTAAAAAACAATCATTACTACACTATCATTTTTAAAAAGCACATTGAAGGAGCATAAAATTCTAACACAACGCAGCCTCCATCTTTTATGTGCCTGAAAGTTTTTAAAGGTGAGAAAAAGTTTTTTTTTTTGAAAAAATTTAATTTTTAATTTTTAATTAATTTATTTTCTATATTTTTAAATTGTTTTAATATGTTAATATTAAAAATAAATTTTAAAAAATAAAATAATAATTTTAATATATTTTAAAATAAAAAATATTTTAAAAAATAATTTTTACTGCCGTAAATTTACGCCAATCCACACGTCTTTAAAACTGGTGACATCCAATCCAATCCAAGTGGAAATCCAAAACGTACGAGTTAAAAACGAGACAGCAGTCAACAATCACCATCTCTGATTTTTCTTTCTTTTTATTTTTCAATTATTGTCCTTTTTCTAGTAAAACCAGCAACAAACCAAAAACAAGAATTAAGAAACTAAAACCCACCATGTAATAATAGACCCTAGTTTTTCATGTTCCCCAGATCTTTGTTGCTAGTGGATGTCTTACTTTTCTCTCAAGCTTCCTCCTTCTCGTCTTCGCCTGCCATTTGCCCATAGCTTTCAAAACCAAGACCAGAAGAACCAGCACTTAATTTTACACTAAAACCCCACCTGTCAAAACCTATATAATCACACACACAACCCTCCAAAACCCACCAAACACTATCAACTCTTTCGTTACCCTCTTAAAGCTTCAAACCCTCACTTCATATTTTTGCATTACTTTTGTTTTATCGTGGAATTAATCTGCAAACCAACTTGGCTCAATGGCACACCCCAGCTCAGCTCTAGCTCCAGCTCCAGCTCCAGCTCCTGTTCCTGGACATACCTTCAGTGGAACTTTGGGGCATCATTTAGCTCGGCGGCTAGTAGAGATCGGCGTGAGTGATGTGTTCTCTGTTCCTGGAGACTTCAACTTGACACTTTTAGACCATTTGATAGATGAACCAGAGCTGAACTTGATCGGCTGCTGTAACGAGCTGAACGCTGGCTATGCTGCTGATGGGTATGCACGTGCCAAAGGTGTCGGGGCATGTGTGGTGACTTTTACTGTAGGTGGGCTTAGTGTGCTTAATGCGATTGCTGGTGCTTATAGTGAGAATTTGCCTATTATCTGTATTGTTGGTGGGCCCAATTCCAATGATTATGGAACGAACAGGATTCTGCATCACACTACTGGGTTGCCTGATTTTACACAGGAGCTCAGGTGCTTTCAGACGGTCACTTGCGCTCAAGTAAGTTAATAATAAATCAATGCTATACAAGCAAAGTTATTATAACGTGAAGTAATTCTGTTCGTCCATAATATTACTCATTGATTTGTGTTAGAAAAATGTATTTGAGGAAAATCATGGATCCTTTTTATGTTTTATGTAATGATTTTTGTGCACAAGGAACTTCAGTATATGTTGTGTGTGTTATCTCATAATGGGGTAATGGTGGTGGTAACGTGTGACAGGCAGTGGTGAACAACTTGGACGATGCACATGAGCAGATTGACACGGCAATTTCTACTGCTCTGAAGGAAAGTAAACCAGCTTATATTAGTATAAGCTGTAATTTGTCAGGAATCCCTCATCCAACTTTCTCTAGGGAACCTGTGCCATTCTTTCTGGCACCTAAGTAAGTCTTTTCTCTCATTTTTCTAGTCTCCTTGTTTTGACTTGTTTAAAAGTCATCACTTGTATGAAATACTTGTTATAGAGATATTGAAGCAGCTATACTTCGCTTTTCATACAGGGTTAGCAACTATTTAGGATTAGAAGCAGCTGTTGAAGCAACTGCTGAATTTCTGAATAAAGCTGTGAAGCCTGTCATTATTGGCGGACCCAAGCTTCGAGTAGCAAAGGCGCAGAAGGCCTTTATAGAATTAGCAGATGCCAGTGGATATCCCATAGCTGTCATGCCTTCTGGGAAAGGGCTAGTGCCAGAGCACCACCCTCACTTCATCGGGACATATTGGGGTGCTGCCAGCACCAGCTTCTGTGCGGAGATAGTAGAGTCTGCTGACGCCTATGTTTTTGTTGGTCCCATCTTCAATGATTATAGCTCTGTTGGATATTCTTTGCTGATCAAGAAGGAGAAATCAATCATAGTGCAGCCTAATCGTGTGACTATTGGCAATGGCCTTTCGCTTGGATGGGTTTTTATGGCTGACTTCTTAAGTGCTTTGGCCAAAAAACTGAAGAAAAATAGCACAGCTTTGGAAAATTACAGACGCATCTTTGTCCCTCCTGGCATGCCTTTGATGCGTGAGAAAGATGAGCCTCTTAGGGTCAATGTACTCTTCAAGCACATTCAGGTAAGGCTAAAAAAGAATGATGTGATGCAATATTTGGAACTGGATTATGTCAGAGAGCCTAAACAATTCCTTTGTTTATTAACAGATATGCTTCTTGTGAATAGTAAAAGTCCAAATGTATATCTTGCATGTTTGTCCTGCCTTCTTTCCTTTATGTCCCTTTTCATTTAAGAAGGGGAAAAAAATGCTTGTAAAGGTCGTTTGTGCATCCACTGTCATTTCGCCATCCATGTAATCGTATGGGGTTAGGCCACCATGATAACATGGATTGCTAGGTCTCTTAAAAGAGTTTTGATTGAAGATTCTGAACAGTAAATACTTAGGATCCGCTTTTTTGTTTATTCCTACTTCATTATTGTTTACTTCCAATTGTTGTAACAAAATTGAACATTCAACAGAACATGTTAGGGGGAGATTCTGCTGTAATTGCTGAAACCGGAGACTCATGGTTTAACTGTCAGAAACTCTGCCTCCCTGAGAACTGTGGGTAAGTTGGAGTCTTTAATAAGAGCAATTTAAGCTCCTCTATGATTTAAGTTTAAGCAGGTTGGTAACTGTTCATTAACAATTTTATGCAGGTATGAATTTCAGATGCAGTATGGATCAATTGGCTGGTCAGTTGGTGCAACTCTTGGTTATGCTCAGGCAGCTAGAGATAAGCGTGTGATTGCCTGTATAGGTGATGGGAGTTTCCAGGTGAGTGATGCCATTTGAAATACACTTCAGTAACTCATCTGCAATGATTGGAAACTCTTCACCATCATGTGGCGTTAAGGAAATACATACAAAAGGGAAGAAAAAGATAAACAAATCTACTCTGTTTGAGTGCCAAAACTTCTGTCACTTGTAAACCAGTATATTCAATCATGGGTATATAAAAAATTGTCACTGAGGTTATAAAGATAGCGTCAAGGAAATTGAAATAGGTTACTATAACCCATAGCAATACCTAAAGAAAATGTTTCAAATCCTGATCGTGGTCTAGTCTTGATTATAACTTCTCTATGCTAATTTTACCTTGTGGTTAACAGTTTTCTCCTTACTCAGGTAACAGCTCAAGATATTTCAACTATGATCCGATGTGGGCAAAGGACTATCATATTCCTCATCAACAATGGAGGTTATACGATTGAAGTAGAGATTCATGATGGTCCTTACAATGTGATCAAGAACTGGGACTACACTGGTCTTGTTAATGCCATCCACAATGGCGAAGGAAAATGCTGGACAGCAAAGGTTAGCATAAATAGATTTGAGATATTCGTTTTCCCCCTCAAATCGTTTTGACTTCTGCTCCAAATTCAGACTGTTCCCCTTCCACTTAATTTTAATGTGCATTTAGCAAAATTTTCCCTTCGGCTGTTCCCAAAGTCCCATCGTTTCTCAACTGCAGCATTGAGTAATTTCTATCGACTCCTTGAGTTATAGCTCTCTAACCACATGAAAGAACAAGTGATCCCATACCATAAACTTCTTTGAATTGCAAACCTCATAGAACAGGGTGGCAATATATACATTCAACAAGCTAAAAGACAAATTTATGAAGCTAATTCGCAAGTAATTGATTTCTTCAATATAAGCTGATGGGTTATGCTGTGAAATACAGGTGCGCACGGAGGATGAATTGACAGCAGCAATAGCGACAGTAACAGGAGAACAAAAGGATTCTCTCTGTTTCATTGAGATTTTCGCGCACAAGGATGACACTAGCAAAGAGCTGCTGGAGTGGGGATCTCGAGTTTCAGCCGCAAACAGCAGACCTCCAAACCCCCAGTAATTGAGCTAATGCTATAGCATTTCTGCGATTGGTAAATAGGAGGAATTGAAGCCACAGTAACACGAGCCTAGACATCACTTTCTACATTATAACTAGAAATAAGAGGAAAGATGGGATTCCTTTCTTTGTATGAAATTGTTACTAGTCCTGTCACTGCTTTCAGCTTCCGATTCTAAACCATCCATAATGAGGTTTAAACTCTATAGCACTCTGTCAATTATAGAAAGGAGTTGGATATGTGATGTGAATTAATTTAGTTGTCTTGTTGATGAGGTTGTTTATATATGTATGGCAAAGAGCAATATAGAGTTGATCTCAGTTTTATGATTAGCTTCTGCAATTCAGTTTTTATGTTCTGGTCTATTTACAGAGCTCATAGAACCTCTCCAGATTCAGTTCCATTAATTAAATACTAACTCATCTTTCTCAAGACCATAAGTTCCGATACAGCCCCCTTGTTAGTTTTAAAGAAAGAAAGGAGTATAACAGAGGTAGAAGTTTATGGATATGGAGAAGGGAGAAAGATAGAAATAGTAGATAAGGGAATACAAACTGGGAATTCAAATATTATTATGCAGCAAGCTTACATTAAATAGAAACAGAAAAAAAAACTGAAACCGAGAATTAAGCCATGAACATCAACGTGTGCCATGAACAGCAACGTGTGCCAACAAACTAACCACTTCCTAAAGACTAGGACAAACTAAAAACAGAATGAAAGCATAAAATAATTTCTGATACTTAGACACGTTGCAGTCCTAAAACAATCAACTAACACTCCTCCATGATTTAGGAGCTGCAAACTCCAAGTCTTTGCCTAAGAGGTTCAAACTTGTTTGCTGGCAAAGGTTTTGTAAAAATGTCTGCGAGCTGATCTTCAGATTTGCAATAAATGAGGCTCACTTCACCTTCCTTCTGCACTTCCCTTAAAAAGAAAAATTTGATCTTGAAATGCTTGGTTTTTCCATGAAAAACTGGATTGTGGGAGATTGCAATTGCTGCCTGATTGTCCACAAACACCTCTGTATCATTTTGTTGCTTCAAATGTAAATCACAGAACAACTTCCTCAGCCGCAAAGCTTGGTTCACTGCTGCTGTAGCAGCAATAAATTCAGCCTCGGCAGTAGACTGTGCTACAGTCTCTTGCTTCTTGGAACTCCATGAGAAAACTCCTGATCCTAGGCTAAAACAGTACCCAGATGTACTCCATGTCATCCACTGATCCACCCCAATCACTGTCAGAAAATCCCAGCAACTTGAAGTTTTGACAGTACTTGAATTTTACACCAAAATCAATAGTTCCTTTGATGTATCTAATGACTCTTTTTGCAGCTTTAAGATGCACTTCACTAGCACAATGCATGTAACGAGAGAGAATGCTTACAGCAAAAAGAATATCTGGCCTGGTTGCTGTTAGGTACATTAGGCAACCAATCATGCTTCTGAAATAGCCTTCTTCAACTTTGTCTGTGTCGTCCTCTTTACTTAAGCTCTCCTTTGGATTCATTGGAGTAGCCATTGCCTTACAGTCCTCCATATGAAACTTCTTGAGAATTTCCTTGGCATATTTCTTTTGACAGATGAAAACTTCATTTTCTAACTGTTTGATCTCCATTCCCAGAAAGTATGCCATGAGTCCAAGGTCTGTCATTTCAAAAATTTTCATCATTTCCCTTTTGAACTCTTCAACAAGCTTGGCATTGTCACCTGTGATCAAAAGATCATCAACGTAAAGAGAGACTATAAGCAGATTGTCTCCTTTACATTTCACATAAAGAGTAGCCTCTGACAAACTTTTCTGAAATCCTAGGCTTGACAGATGCTCATCTATCTTGCTATACCATGCTCTAGGTGCTTGTTTCAAGCCATATAGAGCCTTCTTGAGCAAGTAGACCTTCTCCTCTTCACCTTGTTCCATGAATCCCTCGGGCTGTTCAACATAGATTTCCTCCTGCAAAATACCATTTAAAAAAGCAGATTTTACATCTAGTTGAAACACCTTCCACCCATTTTGAGCTGCTATAGCTAGCACAAGCCGAATAGTATCCAATCTAGCAACAGGGGCAAATGTATCCGAGTAATCAACTCCAAAGACTTGAGCATATCCCTTAACAACAAGCCTGGCTTTGTGTTTGTTGATGGAACCATCAGCATTGAGCTTGGTTCTAAACACCCATTTTACTCCAATAATCTTTCTATCCTTTGGCCTGTCAACTAGCTCCCAAGTCTTGTTCTTTTTTATCATTGACAACTCCTCCTCCATCGCCTTCTGCCATTTTGGATCTTTAATAGCCTCTTCATAACCAGCAGGTTCACAAATGGCCACATTGCATCGCTGATAGATATCATGGAGCGGTCTTGTTCCACGAATTGGAAGATCATCTTCCAATTCTTCTTGCCACTGTTCTGATGCTTGCTCTTCTCTTGTTTGGGAGGTTAGACTTGATTTTTGCTTGCTTGTGGATGTCTCTTTTTTCTGTTCCCAATTCCATTTCTCTTCTTCATTGAAGAACACATCTCTACTGACAATTATCTTCCCTGTCTGAGGTTGATAAACCTTATATGCCTTTGAGGAAGAGCTGTACCCAACAAAGATGCCTGGTTCTGACTTTTTATCAAGTTTATCCCGCTTGACCTGTGGAATGTGAGAGAAACACAAGCAACCAAACACTCTAAGAAAATTGAGTGAAGGTTTATAGTCATACCATGCCTCAAATGGAGTTTTATCCTTCAATGCTTTGGTGGATAATCTGTTCTGTAAGAAAACAGCAGTACTGGCCGCTTCAGCCCAAAAATATTTGGGTAACTCCTTGTCATGTAGCATGCATCTGGCCATCTCCATTATGTATCTATTTCTCCTTTCACTTACTCCGTTTTGCTGCGGAGTGTAAGGAGCAGTAAGCTGGTGTTCAATGCCAGCTTCTTCACAAAACATATCAAATTCTGCTGAAGTGTACTCCTTTCCATTATCTGACCTTACAGCTTGAATTTTGCAGCCACTTTGATTTTCTACCATCTTCTTGAACTTCCAAAAGACTTGAGCTACTTCTGACTTGAATTTCAAGAAAAAAATCCAGCACATTCTTGAAAAATCATCAATAAAAGCAATGTAATATCGACTACCTGCTAATGATTCAGTTCTTTGAGGACCTGATACATCTGTGTGGATTAGCTGCAACTTGTGAGTGGCTCTCCAGGATGACTTTGGGAATGGTCTCCTATTTTGTTTACCGTATTGACAAGCATGACAATTCGGTAAGTGATCTCCAAAGGTTGGTAAGCCAACTGTGAGTTCCCTTTCCTGCATAAGTTGCATCCTTTGTAAGTGACAATGACCAAGTCGCTTGTGCCATATCTCTGTGTTGCAAGCTTTCATGGAGAATGCAGCAAGTTCTTCTTTGATAGGATCAAACGAAAAACTTTTTCCTTTCATTCTCACTTTGAGAATTTCCTCACTGTTAGCATCCAGTATGTGACAAAAACCATCTTCAAAGATCACTTTAAAGCCTTTTTCAATCAATTGGCCTACGCTCAACAAATTTTGATTAATTTCTGGTACGTAGAGAACATCAGAAATTGTCTTTGTGCCTGCAGTGCTGGTTATGGTGATTGTCCCTCTTCCTTTGACAGAGATGTGATCACCATTGCCAATTTTGACTTTAGTAATATCAGTTGGCCTCAAATCTCTGAAGAGTTTCTTGTCATTGGTCATGTGGTTGGTACAACCACTGTCAATTAACCAACTTTCAGTCGAACTACTACTTGCAAAGCAGGATGCTACAAAAAGTTGATCTTCATCCTCTTGTTCTGCAACTTGGGCATCAACTTCATGCTGCTGAGCTCTTCCCTTACAAATTACTGCTTCATGTCCCATTTGATTGCATTTTGAACATTTTGCATCAGGTCTCCTCCAACATTTGAATGGAGGGTGACCTTCCTTTTTACAGTGATGGCAAGGAGGATATTTACCCTTGAAGCTTCCTTTTTTGCTGCTGTTGTTATTCAAAACAGAAGCAAAAGAATTTCCCTCTTGGCCTTTCTTCTCTTTCCTCTTGTTTCTGTAAGCTCCGTGATGTTTTGCAAATAAGGCTCCTTCAGTGTTGACCTCTTGCCTCATATGTCGTCTTTGCTCTTGCGCCTGTAGGGAATTAAGTAATTCTGCCAAGGAAATTTTTGACAGATCCTTGGTATTTTCCAAGGTGGTAACTGTCGCTTCATACCTTTCAGGTACTGTGACAAGGATTTTTTCCACAATCCTTGAATCACTAAATTCAGACCCGAGTAGCCTGATTTTATTTGCAATTCCAAGAAGTCTATCTGAATACTCTTTAATTGTTTCAGATTCCTTCATTTTTTTGCAACTCGAAATCCCGTATCAAATTTAAAACCTGCATTCCTCTTATCCTTTCGTCTCCTGCATATTCTTCCTTCAGGTAATCCCATATAGACTTGGCTGTCTTACGGGACATTATTCTTGTAAAGATTGTTGTTGACACCGCAGCAAACAAGCATGCTTTGGCCTTTGACTTCTTCATCTTCATCTCCTTGTGAGTTTTGATCTGCGTCATGGTGGGATTGTTTGGAAGTACAGGAACATCATAGTCTTCATCCACTGCTTCCCAAAGATCCAAAGCTTCCAAATATGTCTCCATGCGTACTGCCCAAATTTGGTAGTTGTCACCATTGAACACTGGCGGAGCAATTGAGGAGAAACTTGTTTCAGCTTCCATGATACGTCAAAGTCACACACAGATCCCTTAAGAACAATAAAAGCTCTGATACCAATTTGTTAGTTTTAAAGAAAGAAAGGAGTATAACAGAGGTAGAAGTTTATGGATATGGAGAAGGGAGAAAGATAGAAATAGTAGATAAGGGAATACAAACTGGGAATTCAAATATTATTATGCAGCAAGCTTACATTAAATAGAAACAGAAAAAAAAACTGAAACCGAGAATTAAGCCATGAACATCAACGTGTGCCATGAACAGCAACGTGTGCCAACAAACTAACCACTTCCTAAAGACTAGGACAAACTAAAAACAGAATGAAAGCATAAAATAATTTCTGATACTTAGACACGTTGCAGTCCTAAAACAATCAACTAACACCCCTCAACACAGGAGATAGTTACTCAGCTCCCTGATGTTTTGAGAGCTCCAAGTGACACTTTATAGGTACTTTGACATAGAAATAAGAACATGCATGCCTTGTAGCAAGAAAATAAGAGATGAGACAGAAGCGTGCGTCCTTCGGCATAGGATCTCTCTCCTCCACCCCTTTTCTGCCTTCTTTGTGCCTCGTAATGCTAAGAACATTATGAGTTTGATTCTGTATAGAAAGGTTTTGATTTTCTAGAGCCATTGGGAGGAAATACAAATGAATGAGGTGGATACAACTGCATTTTACAAAGAAGATTATAATATTCGGTGATGAAACAGTGTTGCCGTTTATGGGGAGGAGGTTATTGTAGTTCCAATTCATCCCACGATGGTGCTCCATCCTGTAGTGATTGTGGTTTTCACTTTGGATTTAATGGACTTTCAGACAATTCGTGTGCAGCTTGTTAAGACCTTGGACCATGATGCTTGGTATTTGAATTGAGTTCGCGGCCCTATTCAGCTATTCTTTTTAGGTTCTTGGCCATTTTCTTATTACCCATCCGGAAGCTGACTCCAAAGATTTGGTAACTTGTTTTTATTTAAACAAAATTTGGAAAATTGGTTGCACCCGTGGAGACAATATCAAAAGCTGACACGAACTTTATTCGCGGGCGTGAGGGAAAATGTTTGCATTAGCTGACGTGCTCAAGCTCAAGCTCAAGCTCATGCTCTAAAGCATACAGAGTGGCAGCGACCTCTCCAACCAAAACCACAAATTTAAAAACTTTTGCTTTTAGAGATTCCTCACTGTGAACTAGTCTTCTCTTCTACCACTGTCTTCCTTTCCCATTCCTTCTCTTTTTGCAAAATGAAGGCTGCAGTGTTAAGATCTTCTCGGGCAGCATTAAGGCCATGAACATCCAGGCACCTTGTTGGCCGATCATACTCATCAACAGAGTCTAGCCCAGAACGTAAAGTGGCAATACTTGGTGCAGGAGGTGGCATAGGGCAGCCGTTGGCTTTGCTTATGAAGTTAAACCCACTAATCTCATCCCTCTCCCTCTATGACATAGCCAACACTCCTGGAGTTGCTGCTGATGTTAGCCACATCAATTCTCGTGCTCAAGTCCATAACTCTTGCTAGCTATATGCTTATATATCAACTAATGGGTCTGTTTGAAGTCTTCATGTTGCACAACCAGGGAAAACAAATGCAAAGTATTAGATTCAAGGTTTCCTTCCATTTTTATTTGTCATTTCTTTTGTTTCTTTGGAAATTAAAAAATCCTATGTTGCTTCGACCCTTCATTTTGCCTTATAGTAGCCGTGTCCCACACTAGACACTTGAACAAAGGAATGGAAAACAATCAAAATACATGGAAAAATGAAAGAGGTTCTTAAGAGAATAGCCGAGTCCAACATAAGTATGCATGTCGGACACGCACCTATGTCGGATATGTATCCCGAGTCCGAGCAACATAGAAAACATCTGTGAAGTGAATCAAGTTAGTTACATTGGTCAGTGGTTTATTTTCTCTTGCCTTCCTTTCATCAGCTAGATTGTTGTTAATTTTGATTTCATTGATGGGATTAGGCTCTGGTTAATATGGTAAGCAATCCAGTGAATTCTACTGTCCCGATAGCTGCTGAAGTTTTCAAGAAGGCAGGGACATTTGACGAGAGGAAGCTGTTCGGTGTGACAACGCTTGATGTAGTCAGAGCTAAAACTTTCTATGCTGGGAAGGTTAAAGCTCCCGTGGCTGGTATATCTATTTTCTTGCTTCAGGTTGCTTTCATGTTTCTGTTCACCTTTTAAGGAAATGTATGCCTGAGTTTTCTATTGCGTCTTCCTGTTGCAGAGGTTAATGTGCCAGTAGTTGGCGGGCATGCTGGCATAACCATCCTCCCTCTTTTCTCTCAGGTCTATCCCGCATCGTTCGATCCAACCGTTCAGAATTAAAAGTAACGTGTCTATAAGCTACTGTCGAAATCTCAGCTTGAACAAATGGTTAACGAGCTGGAAAACAAAAAATGAAGACATACGGTTCAGCTGCCTCAACTTCCTTTCTCCCATGCTCTCTGTTATCTTTGCTCTAATAAATTCACTTCAGCCGCTACAATAAACATTAGGTTTTTAATTCCAAGAGGCAGCCACGCTGTCTCTTGACAATTAATGTGGTGGTCCCCTCATTACATGGTACAGGATCACATACAACAAATCTTCTCCTCACGCACCATGTGAGGAATTCGCCATACTAATGATCAGCTTGTAAACTTCAATGAAGGAGGCTCTACCAAGCCTACTTCCCTTTTCAGAAAACTCAAACTTCTCTCTCGGTAAAAGCTTGGTCATCATATTTGACACATTGTTATCAGTATGGATCTTAAAAACAACAAATGATTTCATCTCCATAGCATCTTGAATCCATTGATATCTAACTTCAATGTGCTTTGACCGAGAGTGAAAAGTAGGATGCTTACTGAGATGGATTGCATTTTGACTGTTATAGTGCAACACAAAGTTATCTTGAACAAGACCAAGTTCATGTCAGAACTTCTTCATCCATAAAAAATCGTTGCCCTTGTTATTACTCATTTTTGGACCTCACGTGGTGAAGATGGTGTGTACCCTTTTTGAACCAAGTGAGGAGTGTAGTTCATGTTTGCTGGAAAATTGACAAAAACAGAGGAGAAAGAAATATTTTTCGAACCCTGTTTGAGCTATTTTCTACTCATTTTATCCTCCCCTTTGCTACCAAAAACGTCAAGTTTCTTAGGCTAATAAGGAGTCTTTATATAAATCCCTCAGAATTTGCATTAAAAAAAAAACTGATTTTGCAGTTGTCGCAATTTTTGTTCCAACTTAGGCTCTGATTCTGACTTGGTTTTGTAGTATATCTGACCATCCTAGCTATATTTTGTCACTCATGATATGTTAAAGAATTGACCTACACCTTTATTGGGTCCTAGGGGTCACTGTTCTTAGGGCAGACTCTATGTCATATTTGGATGCTTAACATTATCAGATCTAGAAAACCTTTTTGACCAACTAGATTCCTGCCGGATTCTATTATCTAAAATGATTTTATTTCACTTCGAATCCTTCATCAAAGTTGTATTCTAGGACATGTAGATGAATTTTATTTTTTGAATCATTTGGTTTCAATAATAGAAGCTCAAGATATTTCCTTTTGAAATCTAGCATGAAAGCAAAGAATCCTGTCTCAAGAAGGTTTCCAACCGAGTTTGGTTGCTATTATGTTCTTCAAAAAGAATTTATCTCACTTTGAATCCTCATGAAAGTTGTAGACTTATACACGTAGATGAATTTGGGTTTTTGAATCTCCTAATTTCGATATCAGAAGCTCAAGATAATCCTATGTAAATATCTAATGAGAAAGTAGAGAATTCTGCCGCGATAAGGATCCTGACCCGAGTTTTACACTAAAGACTTTATTTCCATCACAAATTTTATTGTTTGGTGTTCTTAGGTCATACTCTCAATCATATCAGGATGCTCGGTGTTGTCAGTTTCCGAATCAGATCAGGAGACCCTTTTGATTAACCAAGTTGCGGCCAAATTCTACTCTTCAAAACGAATTCATCTCATTTTTTATCCTACATGAAAGTTGTAGCTCTACAAGTTTAGATGAATTTGGGGTTTTTAATCGCTTGATTTTGATATCAAAAGCTCATGATATTTTCATTTGAATATCTAACATGAAAGCAGAGATTTCTACCGTGAGAAGGATTCTGACCCGAGTTTTGCACTAAAGACTCTGCTTCCATCACAATTTTTGTTGGTCATTGTTCTTAAGTCATATTCCCAGTCATATCAGAATGCTGGGCATTATCAGTTTTTGAATTAGATCAAGAGACCCTTTTTGACCAAACAGATTACTACCAGCATCTGTTTTTAAAACGATTTTATCTCGCTTCGAATCTTTCATCAAAGTTGTACTCCTAGACGTATAGATGAATTTGGGCTTTTGAATCGCGTGATTTAAATATCAGAAGCTCAAGATATTCCCATTTGAATATCTAATGTGAAAGTAGAGAATTCTGCCGCGAGAAGGGTTTAGCCCAAGTTCGCGGGCCTGATTCAAAGGAATTTTTTGGACCAAGGACTGAATTGAAAAGTGATAAAATGAGGATTTAATTGAAGAAGGATATTGAATGCTGGATAGGGGGGCTGGATAATTATAAATGACGGGATTTCTACCACATCGAATAAGGAAAATAAGACTTTGCAGCATGCACCCTTACCCATATGATTTCTTTCCTGTTTCTTTGCAAATTTCCTGTTGGTTTCCATGTTTCTCTTGCTGGATTGGAGAGCTGTAGACCACGCTTTTATTGCCTCATTTCAAAGGAAACAGCTGGTGCCTCATGGTCCCAGCTGTGGAAGGAAAGAAAGGATTTGTACCACCCTTTGATCAATGGAAACTAATTGCTGAAATCAGAATAGGAATCATAATATTTCAATTTCCTTTTTGTGTTTTTTTTACTAAAAATCAGCAGAGATTTACATCCTAAAATTAATGCATTGAATCTTTCCTAAATATAGATATATTAGACTATATAAGCCCCTCTAATGACCTAGTCGAGGGAGGAAGAAATAGCAGGAAAAATAGAAAAAGAAAGATAAGAAAAAAACGCATGAGAGGATAGTGTAGTTAACAAGAGAAATGAAAAGAAAAAAAAGAGAGACGGAGGCAAAACAAGGAGAAAGAAAGGAGGCTTTTCTTTGATACTAAAATGCCTTCACTGGAACATGAGAGGGAAAAAAAAGGAGGATGAAAAAAAGAGAGAAAGAGGACAGAAAAGAGGAGAAAGGAAGGAAGAGTAACGAGAGAGAGAGTCGACAACAACATTGTTGAAAGCAAAAAAAACAAACAAACAAACATAGAGGCAAGGGCGTGAACTCAACCAGCATAACACGTTCTCATCGCCATCTCCCTTATCATCTCCACCGAGAGGCAGGCAATAGGAGAAGGAAAAGAGGGAGCAGCAGAAAAATGAAAAGAGAACAGAGGGAGCAGCAGATAAAACGCAGAGAATAGAATGAGTTTTTGTTTGTTACTATGAAAAGAAAAGAAAAAAGGAAAAATAAAGCAGAACAGAGAAGGAGGGAAAGAGAAGAGAAGAAAACAGGAAGAAGCAAGGAAAAGAGGCCAAAACTAGCATGGCCATTGTTTTTTTCCTCTAGAACCAGTAGCCAGCGACCGGGTGCAGCAACTGTAGTGCCACCTCCTTCGCCTGTTTCAGCGCCAGGTAAGTCCATGCATTCTCTTCGCTTTGCATTTTAATTATATATGTTACTATGCATCCTTTTTTGGTTAATGTTCAAGTGAATTATAATTCACTTGAACAGTTGTTGAAGTTTTGTGTCCAGCCGAGTCCCTTGCTAAGGCAAGTGACCCGGCCAGACCTCCTAGTTCCTTTTTTTTTTCAAAAAAAATAAAAGAAAGAAAAGGAGATTTATGATTTTCTGCAATATTTATTTCAAGGTCTGAATTTTTTTTATGTTGTAAAAAAAAAATCAATCTTGTATTTAGAATACCCGGTTTTCGACGCAATGTGACAAATATATATATATATATATATATATATATATATATATATATATATATATATATATATATATATATATATATTCTTGTGTGTTACATACGGCTAATACCCTAACATGTTTTGAACGCTCTTTTTTATGCAAAAAATATTGGAAGTTTCGAAAATGTGTTTTCGCATGGATTTCTTAAACACAACAAAAAATATTTTCTTGCATTTATGGATCTTACAATATGTTTGTAAAACTCTAAAGGGTATTGGTCAATATTCCAAAAAAAAATAAAAAATTTTATTTTTGGGGGAATTCATCTATTATTCACCGTTAATGTTTGGATAAAGAAATACCAAATGGATGAATATCCAAAATATTATTGAGAATAACTTGTTATTATTCACTGTTAATATTTGGATAAAGAAACCCTAAGTGATAAATATCCAAAATAATTTTCTAAGAATAATAAGTCATCACACATCCTTGAAAGAAGCCTTGATTATAATCGAGGACATTTCAATTTTTTCTCCATGGTTTACGAGCCGTGAGAGTATAAAACACTAAGGCAAAAATAGGTTTTTAAAGCACCCTAAATTTCTAAATTTTTGTCCCTCCTCCTTGCAATTTACGAGCCACAAGCTCTTGAAATACTAAGGGAAAAATGAGCTTTTAAAGTACATGGAATCTCCTTAGATTTCTATCTTAATAAATTTAGTTTGAATCAAACCTAGAAAAACTGATGGGATTAGAAAACACCAATACCATAGCAATTATAAAGCAAACCAAACATCGAGCAGTTTACCTTAGGTAGGGCGTACTAGGGATGTTAATACCTTCCCTTTACGCATCTAGTGCCTTGCCTTAGAATCTCTGAAAGATTAGTTAGGGTTCCTAGTGATCAAAATACTAGGTGGTGACTCCTTTACACAAAACAAAAAAAACCCCGAAATCAATCTAGGGTTGCAGTGACGCCGCACTCCGCCGTGAGGGTGCGACAGTCCCCTTCAGTTGAATCATGGCATACATCAAGGTACCAACTGCGAATGCATAAGGAACCTTTTTCATCTTATCTATTTCTTCATCATTTGAAGGACACTGTTTAGAACTTGGTTTAAATTGGCTTGCAAATGGAGAACAAACCGGTTTGGAGTTTCTCATGTTGAATCTCTCAAGTACCTTTTGAACATATCTCTCTTGAGATAGCCAACATTTCTCTTTCTTCTAGTTACGTGTAATCTTCATGCCAAGAATCTGTTTTGCCGGTCCTAAGTCTTTCATTGCAAAAGACTTGCTTAACTTTTCTTTCGAAATCTGAATCTTCTTAGCATTATGGCCAACAATCAACATATCATCCACATACAACAAGAGAATAATAAAGTTTCCATTTGGAAACCGTTCATAAATACACAATGATTAGAAGTGGTCCTATCATAACCATGATCCACCATGAAAGAATCAAACTTCTTGTACCACTGCCTTGGAGCTTGCTTTAACCCATATAAACTCTTTTTCAACTTGCAAACTAACTGCTAAAGGCTTTTTGCTTCAAACCCTTCAGGATACTCCATATAGATCTCCTCATCTAAATCACCATGGAGAAAGACAGTTTTCACATCAAGTTGCTCAACTTCAAGATGCAAACTAGCAACTAAACCAAACACAACTCGGATTGAAGACATCTTGACCACTAGTGAAAAAATTTCTTCAAAATCAATACCCTTCTTCTGACCGAAACCTTTCACAACCAATCTTGCCTTGTACCTTGGCTGCGAGCAATGTTCATCAATTTTCAACCTGAACACCTATTTGTTCTTAAGTGCTCTCTTACCTTTAGGAAGCTTCACTAACTCAAAAGTATGGTTTTCATGCAAGGATTTCATCTCTTCTTGCATTGCTTTCAACCACTCACTTTTCTTCTTATGTGACATAGCCTCATTGAAGCATTCTAGCTCTCCCCCGTCAGTAACCAGCACATACTCATAAGGAGAGTATTTGGTGGATGGTTGGTGAGGTCTAATTGACCTTCTCAATTGTGGCTCATCTGGAGCTTCTTGCATAACTTGTTCATAAATAACATCAATATCATCATTACCTGATTCAATATCACCAACTAATGGCTCAATAAGAAAACCACCATTATCATCATTTTGCAAATCTCCCCCATGATTAGCAGGCATCAAAGGTAACTGTGGAGTAGGTCTTGGATTCAGATTAGATGGAATAAAAATAGTAGAATTTGTTTTCTCCTTCTGTTTAAAGTCTTCAATGGTTTGATCTTCAAAGAAGATAACATCTTTGCTTCTAACAATTTTCTTCTCCTTTGGATCCCACAACCTATAGCCAAACTCATCATTTTCAGGACCCAAGAAAATACACTGCTTTGTCTTGCTGTCAAGCTTAGACCTTTCATCCATTGGAACATGTACAAATGCTCTACATCCAAACACTCTCAAGTATGCATAAGAAACATCATTTCCTTTCCATACTCTGTCTGGAACATCAACTTTAAGAGGAATTGATGGAGAAAGGTTGATCATGGCAACTACAGTCTTTTTTTGCCTCACCTCAAAAGGACTTAGACAGCTTTGCATGAGAGAGCATACATCTAATTCTTTCAACAATTGTTCTATTCATTCTCTTAGCCACTCCATTCTGATGTGGAGTCTTAGGAACTGTCTTCTCCAACTTGATACCATGTTCCCTACAATACTTCTCAAAAGAACCTCTTTATTCACCACCATTATTAGCTCGAATACATTTCAGCTTTCTACTAGTTTCTCTTTCAACTCTGGCATGTAAATCCTTAAAGACATCAAGTCTTTGGATTTGAAACAAATAGCCTAAATTTTCTTAGAGTGATCATCAATAAAACTAAGAAATTAAAAAAAAATTTAATTTGTTTTCAAATAAAAAATTATTTTAAAAAACACATTCCATTATAATATCAACTATCCTCTAAGCTAATTGAATTTAATTATAACGGGATTTGATAGAGATAAATAACAAATTTAATATGGTTTGACTAGTATAGTATAAGTGCAAGTGAGTGGTAATCTAACTTGGCCCTGATTTAGTTTTTTAACTTTTTTTATGAGTTATAATTTGTTTTTAATTTACAAAAAAATGGAAATGCTTTGCTGTCTTTATATACCACGTCGTTTCAATTAGAGGGACCCAGGTAAGAATGGCTGGATGTGAAGAATCATATTTGTGCCTTAGAAAAGGCTGGTTAGTGGTCATCGATCGAAAATGATGGCATTTTCAAAAAAAAAAAGTAAAGTGATCATTTTGGTCAATAAAGTTGACAATTTAAATTTAGTGCTTGTCACGTTTGAACTAAGAAATAAGAAAAAATCAATTGTTGTCGACTTTAATTATTAATTTAGACGTGATATGTTTTTTTGCTTTTGTATTATGGAACCAAATTATTAACATTTTCAGTTTGTATTGAGCCTTTGAGCTTATGTGAAGTTTCTGATATCTTTTTAGAACTTGTAATGTAATTAGCGTTATATTTTTAAAATTTAAAAAAAGAATTATTTTTTTTTATGTTTTTGAATCTTTTAATGTATTGATGTAAAAAAAATAAAAAATAAATTATTTAGATAGATTTTCAAACTAAAACATTTTTAAAAAATAACAAATACCACTATATTAAACACGCTCTTCGTAGTTGAGTGCATCACCTCCCAGCCTGATACGTGAGTTATGGTTGATACATCATATCAAGTTCATCAGGATGATTTAAAGTGGTATTTGATATTGTAGTTCAATTATATTTTTTAAATTTTTTATTTTTTTATTTTAAATTAATTTTTTTATTATTTTTAGATCATTTAACATGCTAATATAAAAACAAAATTAAAAAGTTTTTCAAAAAATTATTTTAATATATTTTTAAAAAAACTATTTTTAAAAAATAACACATATTCTTCTATCAGACCCTTTTTCTTCTATTTATTTTCTAATTTGCTTTTCCATTTAAATTAAAACACAAAATACCCTTTATATCCCCAATCAATTTTAGAACACCAAAATTGTTCTAATATAAAAGCTATTTTACCCTTAAATATTTGTTTAAGAGTTTTTTTTTCAAGTTTAAAAAGTAAAAATTACTTTTTCTATCCACGGTAAATTATGTCTAGAAAAAGTATGTTTTCTCCGTCTCTTTTAGGTTTTTTTTTAAAAGAAAATTCAGCATTACAGGTTGCTACATCTTCATTCAACAAACCAACGTATTCTAATTCAAAAAGCTAAGGTTCCCAAGTGCAGAGATAATTAGATAATTAAAGAGAAGACATAAAATATAAGCAATATCTCTATCTCTATCTCTATGTATATCAGTTTTAGAGCTAAAATTATTATGATTTTTTAATTAAAAATATGTTTACTAGAATCCTTATACTAAACAAATCCAAACAAATACGTGTAAAGCTTATCAATTAAATAAATATTATAACATAAATAATTATGCCATAAAAAAAAATAGAGAGCTACGTCATAAGGGGACAGGGAACAGCGAGAAGTATGGTCTTTGTCGCGTGAAAAATGATGTTAGTACTTACTACTTCAATCAATCAAATTCGCACCTAATTTATGTTGGTGTCCTTATTCTTCCTCAAGAAAAAGAGAAACAGTGTCACCAAACGATGAAAATAAATTTCTTGTGAAGTTCTCTTTCTCAAACATCTTATCTTATCCACCGTCCCATGTACAATTGGATGCTGCACATCAATCTTTAGCTTTGGCGATTCACTTGCCGATACTGGAAACTCAAGGAACTTGTCACCGCCGGATAATCTTCCCCACTTTACGTTTCTTCCTTATGGAGAAACCTTTTTTCACCACCCAACCGGACGATGCTCCGATCGTCGTCTCGTCATAGATTTTATTGGTACACTCACAGAGGTAATTATATGGATGTATGTTTTTTATTTTTTTAAAAAAAAAACAATTCACTTTTTTAGTTGTTGTGTTTCTTCACGTAGCTGAATATCTTGGTCTACCATTTGTGCAACTATATTTTGGAGGAAGCATGGAAAGTTTCAAAGAGGCCGGTGTCAATTTTGCCGAACTAAATATTATTTAGATAGATTTTTGAATTAAAAACATTTTAAAAAATAACAAATATCATTATATTAAACACGTTGTTTATAGTTGAGTGGATCCTCTCCTAGCTTGATAGGTGAGTTATAGTTGATATATTAAATCAATTATTCACTATGATGATTTAAAGTGGTGTTTGAAATTATAATTCAATTGTATTTTTGAAATTTTTATTTTTGAAATTTTAAATTAATTTTTTTATACTTTTAGATCACTTAACATGATAATATAAAAATAATTAAAAAGTTTCTTTAAAAAGATTATTTTAATATATTTTCAAAACAACTATGTCGATACACGACGTTGGGCGATAACTTTGCTTTTTTTTTATCAAAAAGATTTTTTTTATTGGCGAGAAATAAATATTTTATTGGAGTCGCTATCTAATAATATGAGGGAACTAGAAATCCCAAATTAGACATTGATCCCAGAGATTCGGATACTGGGTTAATTATGATTAAGGGAAGGTAGACACCACCCTTAAAACATCCTTTCAAGAGAAAGGTTACGCTTACTTGTGTGTTTTTATATTTGATTCAAATGCTATTATATTTTGAGCTTATTTGTAATTTTTTAAATAGTTAACGTCGGTCCCTAAAAATAGGAGACACGTTAAAATGACATCAGTCACTAAAAATAGGATACTCGTCTAAATATCGACGTTTAACCCTAAAAAGGAGATTTACGTCTGAGTTAACAAAAAAACATCCTGGACATAATCCATATTTGTTTGGTATTTAAGTCTTTTTTTTTCTTGACATCGGTCCTTTTCTATAAAAAGAGACGTGTCGACAAACAATATTCGTTTATAAAAACAAATATTTTGATGTCATTAAAAAAAATAAATATAACTATTCTTGAGAAGTTGGACTTTGCACCCACGACTGATAATATGATATAATGGGTGTTGGACCCGCGTTGATTTTATATTTATTCTATGTTTTTTTTCATGCAAGAAAATTTATATAAAAAATAAAAAAAATGTTAGAAATCTCAAAAAAAAATTACCTGAGTGCCACTGCATAGGTAAAAGATTGAAATACCCTTGGATTTCTGGAAAAATTATGAAAATGCCACTCGCGGCGCGTGTGGCTCACACGCGGTTACTGTTGATGGTGGCAAAATTTTCCGGCAATATTTCTGGCCAACCGATGGTCGATCCTGGTAGATATGAGGTCGAGGATTCTGATGGTGGTGGTCTTGACGGCCGTTGATGGCTGACGAGAGAGAATCGATGACTTGAAGCTTCGGTGGCCGGCGACGATCGCGGCTTTTTTTCTGGCCAGATGAGGCGGAAAAAACGATGAAAACCACCAGGGTTTTTCTTTACAGAAAGGGAGAAACCTTTCTGTGGTGGTGTGGAGGCTGGAGACGGCTGGAAAGTGGAGATCGAATGAGAGAGAGGGAGTCGTCGGCGAGAGGAGAGAGAGAGTCCGAGATTACGCTATGGTGTGAACGCGTGCATGGTACACCGGTACCGCTGAACACTGGGCGCCGTTGAATCTTAGATGAAACGATCGGATGGTTGTGATTGGCTGGATCTGCAAGTTGATCGGACGGTCCGGATGAGCTGAGCTTTGATCTGGTGTGGCGCGGTGCACCGAAAGATCGGTACACCAGATGACGTGGCGCAACGGGATCAAATCTTGGATTATTTCAACGGCTAAGATGTGTTGGGATTTGTTTAATATTTTTCAAATTGTTTTTTTTTTAAAACAATATCCTACTCTTGTGAAGAAAAACTAGAAAAAATATTAAATAATACACTCATTTCTTTCCTTTTCTTTTTCTCCCCATTTCCCTATGCGACAACTCATTTAATTATGAAGAAATAATGCATCGTCGGCAACTAACTTATCTACCACAATAAATTTTGAATTATTAATTTTTTTTATGATATATAATAATAAATATTTACATGGGTAAGACTAAAAAACTTAAATCAGTATTAGAAAAGGCCCGTTTCAACCGCAAAAAAAAGAAATGAAACATAAAAAAAAAATTTGATGGGTATCAACCCGGTGAACCGGGTTTTGACCCAAAAATGATGGTTTGACCCGAAAATAACGGTTTTGACCCGAAACGTCATGAAAACTTATTTTTTACCCTGGTCGACATAGTTTGACCCGTATTGACCCGATAGACTCAGTTTTGATAAAAAATGATGGTTTTGACTGGAAATGACGGTTTTGACCCAAAACGTCATGAAAACTCATTTTTACTCTGGTCGACATGGTTTGACCCGTACTGACCCGATGGACTCGGTTTTGGTAAAAAATGACGGTTTTGACCGAAAATGACGGTTTTGACACAAAATGTCATGAAAAGTCATTTTTTACTCTGGTCGACATGGTTTGACACGTACTGACCCGGTGGACTCGGTTGTGGTAAAAAATGACGGTGTTGACCAAAAATGACGGTTTTGACCCGAAACGTCATGAAAACTCGTTTTGTACCTTGGTCGACATGGTTTGACCCGTACTGACCCGGTGGACTCGGTTTTGGTCAAAAATGACAATTTTGACCCGAAACATCATGAAAACTCATTTTTTACCCTGGTTGACATGGTTTGAGCCGTATTGACCCGGTGAAATCGGTTTTTATGAAAAATAATGGTTTTGTCCAAAATGACGGTTTTGACCCAAAACGACATGAAACTCATTTTTTACCCTGGTCGACATGGTTGGACCCGTATTAACCCGGTGGATTCGGTTTTTAAGAAAAGATGCGGTTGACTCGGGAAAAATATATTTTTGAATTTTAAAATTTTTCTTAATTTTTTTTGTATTTTATGAATAATAATAGAAATAAAATAACATCCAACAAAATCTTAGTGAATCCAAATTTTGGGTTACAACAAACTATTTTAAAAAATAACACATATTCTTCTATCAAACCCATTTTCTTCTATTTATTTTCTAATTTGCGTTTCCATTTAAGTTTATATCCTTTCCTTTGTAACTTGAAGGATTTCATCTCGGGATTTTAAATAATTTTAAACAGAAAAGTAAGTTTGGATACCAACCAATTCATTCAATACTTATATTTATCAAAACATTGTGAGTTTAGGATTACCCGGATTGCGAGGAGAGTCAATAGAATGAGTGGAGAAGCTATGATCGTCCTAGTTTAATATTTATATTTATCAAAAATTATGAGTTTACTAATTTTACTGTTTAGAATAATTTTAATTTGATTTTATCAGTTTTTTAGTTTTAAAATAACTTTGTATAATAAGTATTTTTTGACTTGAAAAATCACCGTGATTTTAACAATATTACTTGTTATGTAGGATTCTTTTTTATTGAGGAATATTCTATTAAATTTATTTCAAATCATTATAATTATTTAAAAGATTATCTTTTGAAATTATATTAGTTTTCTATTGAATAAACCATGGTTTTTATAAAATAATATACTGTTTGGGTTAAAGAAATTAAATTATATGAATTACAAAAGCAAGTTTTGATTAAAAAAAAAAGGATTTTGGCTCTATAAATTTATTTGATGTCGTATCTATGTAGACAACATTCGCATATTTCTTTTTACATTAAAAAAAAAAAAAAATTGATTGAGGTGTGGCAAACGTGTGTTAATGAACTAGTACTCTCTACATCCCATCAAGTCACAATGAATAAGCGACCGACAATTCTGACTCCTGCAAGAATACAAAAAAACAAAAAAATTTGATCGAGGTGTGGCAAACGTGTGTTAATGAACTAGGACTCTCTCGATGCCATCAAGTCCCATCAAAACTTTTGCACTCAGTTTTCAACTTTTGCTGCTTCAAAATAATTATGCATCCATGAACAAGAAAAACCAGCTTGTTTAAAATAAATGTCAATAAAATGGTGTTAGTTTGATGGTTAAGATCATTTTTGTTTATGAGACGAAAAAATATATATATTTTAATTATTCTACGTGTATGAACAGTTATATATGAATGTGTATATTCAATTTCATTTTATGGGGCTGTGGCATAACAAAATAAAATAAAATCTCTTGTCCTTGAAAAAAAAAAAAAAAAAAGAATTCAGCTAGCAGCTACATGTCTCCAATGATATTGTTTTGGGTCCAAGTCTAGAAAAACAAAATGAAGGCATGCCCTGCAATAGCACTGCTAAATTTTTTGCAATGTTTTATTTAAAAAAAAAAAAAAACTGTTCATATGAATAGTGCGACAGTGGAGCCATGCTCTACTGTTCATTGAAAAGAGGAGCCATGCTCCACTGTTTTGCTTTTTCCCCTACGAGCAGCATAGCAAATGTTGCTTCTCCAAAACATGCGGTCCTGCTAAGATTTTGGTGGGTCCGACCAACAGAAATCATTTTTTTCTTTTTAACCAAACAATATTTGATGTGACTGCAGGTGAACCTCAACCGCAGCCACGTTACCAAATGGGCACTAAATTAAAAAATCAAGATAAAATCCTAAAAGAAAACGATCTCTTTCAAGATACAACTTTATATGAATCACAAAGAATAACTAAACTCCTAAAAGAATAAATAGACAAAAGCTAGTACTAGAATAGTAGATTTTTCATAGAGACTGAAACTTTGAAAAGTTTAATAAAAAGCATTCACTGAGCAATAACAACACAATAATGAAAAATAAAAGCAGAGAAATGTGATCCATGAAAACCCACACTCAATCTTATTATGAACCATGAAATATATATATATATATATATATATATATATATATATATTAAAGTTTTGTCGTTTTTAGTACCATAATAATACTAAAAATAAAACTAAAATCATGAAATTGAGAGGGAAAAGAAAAGTGTATTTTAGGGAAAATTGAGAGTCGAAGAGTATACCAACTTTTGTCCTTTCCTTTTGATAAGATATGATAAGATAACAATCAATCACAGCTGGCAATAGAGATATGGTAGTAGGATCTCTGTGCTTGATTACAACAATAAAAGGATTCTTGTATTGCTGTAATTCTGCAGTTACCTGTAATATAGGCAACAATCACTCATGTAATTATATATATACACACATCTAATAACATAACCATAGTGTGGGTTTTCTTTTCTTTGTTTTACATATTTCTACATGGTATTAGAGCTTGAAATGGACTCCTCCACCTCCTCCGTTTTACCCATGTCTTCTGCCCCTGAGTTTTCACTAGCCAAAACTCATTTACCTGACATCTCCATCAAACTTGCCTCAAATAATTATCTGTTATGCAAAGCTCAAGTCATACCAATTTTGAGAGGCCATGCTCTTCTTGGTTATGTAACCAATGATATTTCTTGTCCTGACTCAACCATTGTTGGAGCAGATGGCACCTTGCAACTAAATCCAGCAGCAACTTTGTTGCGTACTGATTAGTTGATCCTTGGATGGATCAACAACTCTTTGTCAGATGGTCCTCTTTCTCAAGTCATTAATAGTGAATCCTGTCATGATGCTTGGATTGTTTTAGAGACTCTTTATGAAAGTCACACCCGAGATCGTAAACAACAAAAGAAGGGAGAGTTACAGACTCTAAGCAAAGGTTCTTATTCTTTGGAAGACTATCTGCATAGGGTTAAATCTTTGGCCTTGTCACTTCGTGGTGTAGGCAAACCAATGTATGATGATGATCTTATTGTTTGCATTCTGCGTGGCTTATGATCTGAGTTTGATCCCATTTTTACAGCACTTAATGCTTGTGATATGTTTCTTTCTCTTGAAGGCGTGATTAACGAGTTACATGATTTTGAAATCAGGCTTCAAAATGCTAAAACTACTTCATCCAATGTTGCCTTTTACACAAACAAAAATCGTTCTCATACAAAACCTCATGGAAACTTTAATATGTGTGACCGTCCTGGTGGCTATTCCAAAATGCAATTTCAAGGACGTAACAGAGATGCTTACAACATATGATCTGGTGATAATTCCTCTAGAACAAAATTGCCTTCATTCACCCATATAGGTCGCAGCTTTGGTTGCGAACGAGGAGGTATCACCTGTTTTCGCTGTGGTGGTCCAAATCACAAAATTGATGGTTGTTTTGCTTCAGATGATGAAGCTGCACAGTATAAAGCTTTTGCTGCCATTCAAGTAAGAGACAATACAGAGGATAGCTGGTATCCTGATACTGGTGCCAACAAACATATGACATCAAATCCCAGTGAGGTGCAAGGTATGGATTCCTACTCTAGTACTGATACTGTTATGTTTGGAAATGGTAATGGCCTTGCTATAGTAGGTACAAGACACATTAATCTACCTCCCACTACTCTTAAGCTCAATAATGTGCTAGTTCTTCCTGATATAAAAAAAACTATTGTCTGTATCTCAATTTACATGAAATAATAATTGCAACTTTTTTTTATCCATGAGGATTCCTTCTCAAGGACACGAAGATATAGCAAGTGATTCTTAAAGGTTCCATGGTAGATGGTTTATATCCCATCAATATGCGGTAGCTTTCACATCATTCCTTCAATTTCTTAGCAAATAAAGTTCTAGGCAGCCTGTGGCATGCACGCCTTGGCCATCCTCATCCTTAAGTTATTAGCAGATTATCCCTACCATCATTGCATGGGAAAATAGATTTTTGTGAGAGCTATATGTTGGGTAAGTCTACAAAGCTGCCTTTTCATTCTCGACAATCTTATTCCACTTCTTTTTTGCATACATTACATACTGATGTTTGGGGACCTGCATCAATCCTCTTTTTTGATGGTTTTCGATTTTATTTGAGTATTGTTAATGAATATTCTCATTACATATGGTTGTTTCCTATGGCTTGTAAATTTGATGTTGCAACTATATTTCCTACATTCATTACACAAATGGCAAATCAGTTCAATACATCTGTAAAAATTGTTCAAAATGATGTTGGTGGTGAATTCATCAACACAGTCTTGCAAAATAACTTTGTAACTCATGGTATAATCCATCGATTCTCATGTCCTAGGACACCAGAACAAAATGGTCTGGCTGAATGGCGACATCGTCATGTTGTTGACACAGGTCGCACTCTAATGGTCCATGCTTCTGTTCCAACCAAATACTGGTCAACAACATTTCGAACTGCTATGTTTCTTATCAATCGCCTTCC
Organism: Populus alba; assembly: GCF_005239225.2. NCBI lineage: Eukaryota > Viridiplantae > Streptophyta > Magnoliopsida > Malpighiales > Salicaceae > Populus > Populus alba. The sequence goes on from NC_133287.1 coordinate 4,837,103, forward strand.
ATCTTCAGCTGTTAAGCATAAGTCTCCTTATAAGCTTGTATTTGGGTCTTCCCCCAGTCTTGACTTCTTATGGGTTTTTGGTTGTTCTTGCTACCCTTTACTGTCCTCTTTTGGTTGATCCAAGTTGGACTACAAATCAGTCTGCTATGTTTTTATTGGTTACTCAGCCAACCACAAGGGATATTGTTGCCTTGAACCGCACTATAGTCGTCTCTTTATCAATAGGCATGTCAAATTCAATGAGCTGCACTTTCCCTTCAAAACTACTACCATTTCAAAGTCATCTAATCCTCGATTATTTCAGCTACAAACTCTTCCTAAATCCCTTGAAAATCATGCTTTACCTCGGCCACCGATCAGTTTGCCAACCAATGGAGTGTCTGCTACAGAACTTGTAACATATCAATCTTCAGAGTTTCAGCCTGAAGTCCCAATTCCCCTGCAGTCAGTCTTGCCCTCTTCCCCAACCGAGTCATCAAGTTTCATTTTACCATTATGTATTCATCCTATGGTTACACGTGCTCAAACAGGAAACCTTAAACCAAAATCATTCTTCACAACTAGACATCCAATACCTGTATGTTTTATTGTTGATCTTACAGCATAGCCTTCAGAGCCTTCTTCATATCGTCAAGCTCTTCGACTCACTCATTGGAAGAAGGCTATGCAAGATGAAATGGATGCCCTGCATGCCAATCACATGTGGACCTTGGTACCCAAGACATCATATATAAATTTTGTCAGCAGTAAGTGGATATTTAAAGTTAAAACATAATTTGATGGCACAATTGACAGGTATAAAGCTAGACTTGTGGCTAGAGGCTTTACTCAACTTCTAGGATTGGATTATGATGAAACCTTTACTCCTGTTGTTAAACCATGAACTATTCGTTTAATTCTTAGCATTGGTCTCTCTCATGGGTGGCTCATTCGACGGTTAGATGTCAGCAATGCATTTCTTCATGGTGACTTACATGAGTGTGTTTATTTGGCTTAACCACCGGGCTTTGAGGATCTTGCTCATCCCCATCATGTCTATCTTCTTCATAAGGCTCTTTATGGTTTAAAGCAAGTACCGCGTGCTTGGTATCTGAAATTCAGCAACTGCATACACCAAATGGGTACATGAGCGTGTTTATTTGGCTTAACCACCGGGCTTTGAGGATCTTGCTCATCCCCATCATGTCTATCTTCTTCATAAGGCTCTCTATGGTTTAAAGCAAGTACCGCATGCTTGGTATCTGAAATTCAGCAACTGCATACACCAAATAGGCTTCACACGATGTCCCTATGATCAGTCTCTATTCTATCATTAACTAGGTTCAAATGTTCTTCTTCTACTGATCTATGTCGATGTTATTCTTCTTATTGGGTCATCTCCATCTCAAACATCTGCTTTCATTACTTATCTTTCATCTGTGTTTCACATGAAAGATCTTGGAGATGTCCACTATTTCCTTGGTCTGTAGATTACTAAGACTAACACATCACTCACCATTACTCAAACAAGGTATCTATTGTCCCTTCTACACAAGTTTGGATTAGCTGGTGCTAAACCAATTGCCACTCCTATAGCATTGGGTACTAGCTTATCAGCCATTAACATCACCTTGTTATCTGATCCCATACCCTTTCGTCAGCTTGTGGGATCCCTACAATATCTCACATTTACCTTCCCTGACATCTCTTATGTTGTTCATCATGTTTGTCAATACATGCATGCCCCATGTGAACCTCACCTCATTGCTGTTAAATGAATTTTTTATTACCTCAAAGGAACTCTCGATATTGGTCTTCATTTTGTTCCTATGCCCTCAATTTGTGATACTGACTAGGCAGGGTGTAAGGATGATCGACGCTTCACATCTGGTTTTGCCATTCATATGGGTACCAACTTGCTGTCATGGGGTGCTAAAAAGCAGGCCACAGTATCTCACTTTACGACAGAAGCAGAATATCGTGCTCTAGCTTCTACCACAGCTAAACTTATGTGTTTCATGAACATATTAAAATCCATTGGCTATTGTCTTCCACCTCCAAAGTTGTACTGTGACAATATCAATGCTATTATTATGGCCAAGAATCCAATATTTCATCATCGCACAAAACATATTGAAATTGATGTTCATTTTGTCAGGGAACGTGTTGTTAGTTGTCGCACGTGTGCGGCGGCGCGGCGATCGTCCACCCTCAAGGACAAATCGGAAATGTTTATTCCTGGCAAATAAGGAGAGACAAGGAATTCTTGTCTCTACAAGTGAAAATATGGACTGGGAGTCGCCACCTAGTATTCTGGTTACTAGGAACCTTAACTGGTCTTTAGAGATCGGGTACGGAGACTGGTTGCGTAAAGGGAAGGTATTAGCACCCCAACTACGCCCTACCTAAGGTAGGCTGCATTGTTTTAATGTCTGATAAAATCTAAAATCGTGTTGTGGTTTTTGAATTGTTGGTTCGTTTACGGTTTAAGATAAGTCCTCCTCTGTAAGGAGATCCTTATCTTTATCGGGTAAAAAACTAACTATTGTCGTCAAAAGAAAATATCTTTTTAACATCAGGAATACGATTTACGTATAAATTCATAATTCCTGATACTAAAATCAAACAAAATAAAATATTTTGTTGTTTTTGAGATTTTGGCCAATGTTCTCTTGACTTTAATAAACTGGTTATTAAAGCCAAAATGCATGCTAAAATATTGTTTTTTGACATATGAAAAATACGATATGATATTTTAGATTTGAGACACTTGGCCGTATGCACAAAAATGTTTTTTAAATTTTTTTTTATATTTTTGGAAGTTTGTGACAAAAAAACCCGGGTATTTTAATACCCGATTTGTATTTTTACGACATAAAAATACTACCCGATATTAATAAAAATAACATAAATAAAAAATGGGAACATCATAAATATTTTTTAAAACAATAATATTTTTTCTTTTTTTAAATGGGCCGGATCAGGCCTAATTGCATGGGCTGGGCCAAACCTGGCCCATTTACATGGGCTGGCTGACGTCCCAGCCCAGGCCCAAATGGCTGGTTACTGTGCACACAGTAACCGGGTTACTGTGTGCACAGTACCCAGTGAATTAATTTGCCAAGTTACTGTGCACATGCACAGTAACCGGGTAATTAATTCTTGCATGCAGAACGTGCACTGTGCACGTTCTGCAAGCAAGAAGATGAATAGTAAAATGAGATAAGGGGTTGAGGGCTGACCTGTGGTGGTTGTCGTCGATGGCGGAGCTGCTGGTGGCGACAGGAAGCGGCGCTGACAGTGGGGTGGCCGGCGGTGGCTCTGCGTTTTCCTTCTCTCTCTCCTCTGTTTTCTTCTCTGCTTCTTCCTTTCTCTTCTCTGCCTTCTCTCCTCTCTTCTCCCTCTTCTCCCTCTCTTTGCTCTCCCTTCTCTTCTCTTCCCCCTCTCTTGGTCTTCTCTTTTTTTTTTCTTTTTTTTTCATTTTTCTCTCGGCCACCCTCCTGTATTTATAGGAAAATAGGGGAGGCCGACGTGGTGGGGCGGCCAACAGTGGCCGCCCCTCCACTATCCTTTAAAAGTATGCAAGTGGCTGAATTGTGGGCGTCTTATTGCGCCAAAGCCAGGAAAGAAATTAGGCGAAAAGAGAAGAAAAAAAATGATTCTTCTCCCCTGTTCTCTGCGTGTCCAGGGGAAGAAGACGATGGTGCCGTTTCCAAACGGCACTGTTTTGCGTTTTTTTTTATAATATATTTTTTTTGAATTTTTTTATTTTTATTATTTTTTATGTGGGGACCCAAAAATGGGTTACAACAGTTGCCCCCCTCTTTACAATGCTTACGGAGCAAAGATTTGTGCATAGTAAGTGTTGTAAAGATAAAACAAAATTGGTTTTCCAAAACGGGTCGTCTCAAAAATTGATTGACCTAAAACTTCAACCGGACCCAAAGTCCTGTGTGTGGTTGGGCTAAACTGAGATTCCTTTCGCCAATCCCCTTTAACTAGAACCTAAAATATTATGTGTGTGTGGTTAGGATAGACTGAGATTCCTTTCGCCAATCCCCTCTAACTAAAACCAAAATCTTGTGTGGTTGGGATAGACTGAGATTCCTTTCGGAAATCCCCTCTAACCAGAACCAAAATCCTGTGTGTGGTTGGGATAGACTGAGATTCCTTTCGGAAATCCCCTCTAACCAGAACCAAAATCCTGTGTGTGGTTGAGATAGACTGAGATTCCTTTGGGCAATCCCCTCTAACCAGAACCAAAATCTTGTGTGTGGTTGGGATAGACTGAGATTCCTTTCGGCAATCCCCTCTAACCAGAACCAAAATCCTGTGTGGTTGGGATAGACTGAGATTCCTTTCGGCAATCCCCTCTAACCAGAACCAAAATCCTGTGTGTGGTTGGGATAGACTGAGATTGCTTTCGGCAATCCCCTCTAACCAGAACCAAAATCCTGTGTGGTTGGGATAGACTGAGATTCCTTTCGGCAATCCCCTCTAACCAGAACCAAAAAACCTGTGTGTGGTTGGGATAGACTGAGATTGCTTTCGGCAATCCCCTCTAACCAGAACCAAAATCCTGTGTGGTTGGGATAGACTGAGATTCCTTTCGGCAATCCCCTCTAACCAGAACCAAAATCCTGTGTGTGGTTGGGATAGACTGAGATTCCTGTCGGCAATCCCCTCTAACCAGAACCAAAAAAACTGTGTGTGGTTGGGATAGACTGAGATTGCTTTCGGCAATCCCCTCTAACCAGAACCAAAATCCTGTGTGGTTGGGATAGACTGAGATTCCTTTCGGCAATCCCCTCTAACCAGAACCAAAATCCTGTGTGTGGTTGGGATAGACTGAGATTGCTTTCGGCAATCCCCTCTAACCAGAACCAAAATCCTGTGTGGTTGGGATAGACTGAGATTCCTTTCGACAATCCCCTCTAACCAGAACCAAAAAACCTGTGTGTGGTTGGGATATACTGAGATTGCTTTCGGCAATCCCCTCTAACCAGAACCAAAATCCTGTGTGGTTGGGATAGACTGAGATTCCTTTCGGCAATCCCCTCTAACCAGAACCAAAATCCTGTGTGTGGTTGGGATAGACTGAGATTCCTGTCGGCAATCCCCTCTAACCAGAACCAAAAAAACTGTGTGTGGTTGGGATAGACTGAGATTGCTTTCGGCAATCCCCTCTAACCAGAACCAAAATCCTGTGTGTGTAGCTCGGTCAACCTGAAATCTCATATGGAGATTCCCTTTACCTAAAGCTACATGAGATCCCATCTGGCAACCTCATTTAACCAAAACAAAAGAAATGTAAAAAAAAAAACGGTCTCATTGTAATGGGTGACCTACCCAGGTGGAAAGAATGAAAAAAAACGGTCTCATTATGATGGGTGACCTACCCAAAGAAAAAGAAAAGAATGTGAAGTGCGGTCTCATTGTAATGGGTGACCTACCCAGATAAAAAAAACATGGAGAATTGGTCGTGTTGTAATGGGCGACCTACCCAGAAAAATGTTGGCAAGGTAGGGTTAGAAAACGCACTACCAAAGGGATGAGGGCTCAAAGGCGCACTTAAAATGGAGGTGAGGGCTCAAAGGCGCACTCAAAAGGAAGGTGAGGGCTCAAAGGCGTACTCAAAAAGAGGATGAGGGCTCAAAGGCGCACTCAAGATGGAGGTAGGGTTAGAAAACGCACTACCTAAGGGATGAGGGCTCAAAGGCGTACTCAAGATGGAGGTGAGGGCTCAAAGGCGCACTCAAAAGGAGGTAGGGTTATAAAACGCACTACCGAAGGGATGAGGGCTCAAAGGCGCACTCAACAAGAGGTAAGGTTAGAAAACGCACTACCTAAAAGTTGATACACTAATTGTCAATGTTGAAAAGCAAATGCATTATGATTGATATGCATGTATACTTACCTGAGAAATATAGGCCCCCATTTCTTCATGTGTCTTTTTTTCTCTCAAAAGTTGTAATGTTGGTAGTAAACTTCGATGGCTTTTCCACTTCTGCTTACTCGGGTTACATATTGTGATCTTGACCTCTGGGAAGGGTTTGATGTCATCATACATCATTGTCCTTCACCCTTTATCTCAAGAGTTACCAATTTTTCCCGACATTTTCCTTAGAACAGGAATCATGGAGCCAACCCTACCATGTGTTTTTGATTGCCCCCCAGCTTGATCATGCCCCCCAAGTGTTCAACTTGGGTTTAGTTTGGGGTGAGGATATGTGAAAGTAGGTTTGGGTTTTTTGTACAATGAAATGTTTTCATGCAAAATTTTTGGAACTTCCAAGTTATTCCAATCACAAAAATGATTTTGATATTGGTTCAAAATAAACTTGTTCTCAAAAATTCAAGTGATTCCTATGGACAGGTTTCTTGAAGTGATGAAAGCTTTTTGCTTTTGGTTTAAAGATGAAGTGACATCTGGTTGGTCACAAAAGGTTGAAATTTCAATTTGAGGGTTATTGAGAACCGAAATAATTCAAAGCATTTATTTTATTTGCATGAATAATGATTTGACTCGCACGAGAAAGCACTGCATACCGATTCAGATTACTTGCCTTTGATCAGAAAGAGCTTTATCAGGTATGTAATGTAGGCTTTGGCTATTGGTTATGAAGAAAATGGATATGTTGCAGGCTCAAAAGGTGTTTAAGGGATTTCAAAAACTAGGGATCACTTGTGCTTATTTCCTGACCTTTTGTCTTTTGGATGGGTTGTTTTTTCAAAATGATTTATCCTGCCCCCCCAGTGTCGGTTTTGGGCTTTGTTTTTGTTTGGTTGAGCACAATCATATCAGTTGTTTGTATGAGAAGCTCAAATCTTTTAGATCCTTTAGATCTTCTTCTTTTCTTTTCTTAACCAATCACTACTTCATTTAGATGATAATGAAAGAGTAAACATTACATGATCAATTCCAGCACCCATCTTCACTGCTTTGTCTGGATGGTAAAAACAAAAAACTCTCTTATTTTGCCCCCCAGTGTGGGGTGTGATCCTAGTCAAGGTTATTTCTAAAAAACATTACTAGGCTCAAAATGGGATTGCAACGGATATTTTTTTAGCCTTGTGAAAGGATTATCAAAGATGGCCTTTCCTCATCTCAAACTCATGCATTGAGGATCGATAGGTCTTGCTTTCATGCGCGTATGCCAAATGATTTATTCAGTCAAATAAAACTCGGCTTTTGAGTCACCTCATAGTGTTGTTTATCTTTGTTGTTTTTTTTTCTTTCAAGTTTTCTAGGTATATGTGTACCTATTTAAGGAATCACTTGAATTTTCAAAATGCATTTGTTTTGGACAAATATCAACACGATTTTTGTTTTTGTACTCACCTTGGAGGGCCCAAAAAAATATCCTTGAAAACATATGAGATTAATGTATGGGTTTGGAAGAAAGGAAAACCAAAGGATTCTTCATGTTGTAGTGTTGTGAGCAAAGTTGCGCTCAAAATGTTATTTACATGGAATAACAACAAAGAAGAGTGTGATGTGAACACAAGAAAACACATGATCTTATTTCACAAGAAAAGCTCATTAACAGAGAAAGTCTTGTTCAAAAGCATTAACAAAAGGCAATAACAAGGCAGGCTTTGGTGAATCTGTTCATAGGCTAAACCTCCTCGCAAAAGCTCTGCGTAGAGGACTCAAAGACAATGCGGAACAACACCACGGTCAAAAGTTGAGCTATCATGTTGGACCATTGATGCTTTCCAATTCCCCAAACATTCCATCCTAATATGCTTCAAGCATGATTAGGCAGCGGGTTCGTATTCACATTGGGGGCATCTTCCAATTCTATCCACCCAGCCTTGATTAATTTGCAGAAGCTTTCTCTTGAAGGCATTGCAGGTATAGATGTTATGCCCAGTAATACCGGCATGGTATTCACAATTGAGTTTTGGCTTGTACCAATTAGGATAAGGTGGCTGCAGAGGTGTTAGAGGTTCTGGAGCTATTTGTCCAATGCTCAAAAGCTTTTGATACATCTCATTCAGGGGTAACGGTAGTGGAGGTAGTTGTTCTTGAACCCTTTGGAAATTTCCAATTTGGCTTTTGGCTTGAAAGTTTTGGGGTTCAGTTTTTTTTTGATGTTGGCAATTTGGGATGGAGTATGGTAATTTTGGGATGTATTTGTTTTACCCATGTAGCCATCTTCAACATGGTGAACCTCTTTTCTTTCGACGCCTCTTTTCTCGGTTGGTGCAGCAATTCTACCACTCTTGACACCTTGCTCTATGCGTTCACACACTATCACAGCATCAGTGAATTGTTGGGCTGAACTACCCATCATATGTTCGTAATATGGTGCTTTGAGTGTGTTGGCAAATAAAGAGACCATCTCTTTGTCCAGAAGTGGGGGATGTACTTGAGCAGCTAATTCTCGCCATCTTTGAGCATATTCCCTTATGCTTTCTTTATCCTTTTTCTCTATATTGGACAAACTGGTTCTGTCGGGCGCAATGTCCATGTTGTATTTGTATTGCTTGACAAAAGCATCCACAAGATTTTTCCAGTTGTGAATTTTTGTATTATCCAATCTCATGTACCAAACTCAAAGTTGCCCCACTTAAACTGTCTTGGAAAAAGTGCATTAGTAGTTTTTCATCATGTACTACCTCAGCCATTTTATTGCAGTAGGACCTGAGATGAGTCATGGGGCATTGTGTTCCACTGTATTTGATGAATTCAGGAACACGAAATTTCTTTGGGATAACCACATTTGGGACCAAACACATCTCTGCTGCCCGTACCGGGTCATATAAGTATATCCCTTCAATGGCTTTGAGTCTGGCTTCCAGCGCCTCTATCTTAGCTTGATCAATGCTATCAGATGACTTAGCCTTGTGGGACTCGTTAGCAGATGCCTCCATGACTGTTGGGGATGGTGCAGGTGTTGTTGACTGCACAAATGTTGGATTTTGCTGAGGTTCTTGACCATGTTCGTTCATTCTTTCCTCAGGCTGAACTGTAGTAGGAGCCGGAACAAAGGTGATCGGTTGATTAGAAGGACCTTCATCAGAGGTATTCCTTAGTGTTTGCTTGAGTAAGCTAGTGAGGTGAGCCACACTTATTTTCAGAGACTCCAACTCTTCGTGCAAATAGGCTTCACGTTGAGCACGCTCTTCATCTTCCATGTTTCTTGCTCGAAGTCGGGTGTTGTAGACTTTTTGGGGACCTATATTTCAATCTGTCATGTATGCATGTTAAATGTATGAACATGTAATTTATATGATGCACTTGCCCTTCAAGGGTGACATGGTTTTTTTTGACATATTCTGTATGACATATTCTGTAAAGAAAGATAACGCATACAAACTAAAGACAGCGTCTATTCATGCATAGGTTTTCTACCTGGTCTCAAAAGGGTCTCATATCTGCCCAGTGACGTCCTTCGTAAAGGCAGTATGGGGGCGTTGCAAAGAATAGTTAAGACACGTATGCCCACCATTACCAAGCAGGCACTCAGATATGAGTTGGGTGTTTCACGCATCTGAACCCGACCAATAGTCATAAGGCAGATCGTTAATTCCCCACTTAACTTAGAAGCTTGTGTGTGCTTGACAAATATAAAGCATGTGATACATGAGGCAGTTCTATACAATGTATGAACAAATATGTACAAAATTAAAGCGCGTGAGAAATAAATAAAGGAAATGCATATTTAAAAATAAACACGCAAACCACAACAAAAAACACAATAAATCAGACAAAAACAAAGCTTAGTCCACAAGGTCCCCAGTGGAGTCGCCATTCTGTCGCACGTGTGCGGCGGCGCGGCGATCGTCCACCCTCAAGGACAAATCGGAAATGTTTATTCCTGACAAATAAGGAGAGACAAGGAATTCTTGTCTCTACAAGTGAAAATATGGACTGGGAGTCGCCACCTAGTATTCTGGTTACTAGGAACCTTAACTGGTCTTTAGAGATCGGGTACGGAGACTGGTTGCGTAAAGGGAAGGTATTAGCACCCCAACTACGCCCTACCTAAGGTAGGCTGCATTGTTTTAATGTCTGATAAAATCTAAAATCGTGTTGTGGTTTTTGAATTGTTGGTTCGTTTACGGTTTAAGATAAGTCCTCCTCTGTAAGGAGATCCTTATCTTTATCGGGTAAAAAACTAACTATTGTCGTCAAAAGAAAATATCTTTTTAACATCAGGAATACGATTTACGTATAAATTCATAATTCCTGATACTAAAATCAAACAAAATAAAATATTTTGTTGTTTTTGAGATTTTGGCCAATGTTCTCTTGACTTTAATAAACTGGTTATTAAAGCCAAAATGCATGCTAAAATATTGTTTTTTGACATATGAAAAATACGATATGATATTTTAGATTTGAGACACTTGGCCGTATGCACAAAAATGTTTTTTAAATTTTTTTTTATATTTTTGGAAGTTTGTGACAAAAAAACCCGGGTATTTTAATACCCGATTTGTATTTTTACGACATAAAAATACTACCCGATATTAATAAAAATAACATAAATAAAAAATGGGAACATCATAAATATTTTTTAAAACAATAATTTTTTTCTTTTTTTAAATGGGCCGGATCAGGCCTAATTGCATGGGCTGGGCCAAACCTGGCCCATTTACATGGGCTGGCTGACGTCCCAGCCCAGGCCCAAATGGCTGGTTACTGTGCACACAGTAACCGGGTTACTGTGTGCACAGTACCCAGTGAATTAATTTGCCAAGTTACTGTGCACATGCACAGTAACCGGGTAATTAATTCTTGCATGCAGAACGTGCACTGTGCACGTTCTGCAAGCAAGAAGATGAATAGTAAAATGAGATAAGGGGTTGAGGGCTGACCTGTGGTGGTTGTCGTCGATGGCGGAGCTGCTGGTGGCGACAGGAAGCGGCGCTGACAGTGGGGTGGCCGGCGGTGGCTCTGCGTTTTCCTTCTCTCTCTCCTCTGTTTTCTTCTCTGCTTCTTCCTTTCTCTTCTCTGCCTTCTCTCCTCTCTTCTCCCTCTTCTCCCTCTCTTTGCTCTCCCTTCTCTTCTCTTCCCCCTCTCTTGGTCTTCTCTTTTTTTTTTTCTTTTTTTTTCATTTTTCTCTCGGCCACCCTCCTGTATTTATAGGAAAATAGGGGAGGCCGACGTGGTGGGGCGGCCAACAGTGGCCGCCCCTCCACTATCCTTTAAAAGTATGCAAGTGGCTGAATTGTGGGCGTCTTATTGCGCCAAAGCCAGGAAAGAAATTAGGCGAAAAGAGAAGAAAAAAAATGATTCTTCTCCCCTGTTCTCTGCGTGTCCAGGGGAAGAAGACGATGGTGCCGTTTCCAAACGGCACTGTTTTGCGTTTTTTTTTATAATATATTTTTTTTGAATTTTTTTATTTTTATTATTTTTTATGTGGGGACCCAAAAATGGGTTACAACATTAGTGGTGCCCTTTTGCTTGAACATGTTGTTGGCACTGCTCAACTTACAGACATATTAACCAAACCACTTTGTTCGGACAAGTTTGTTTCCAATCATGCCAAGCTCCTCATCGGGTCTCAACCGCCTTGAGCTTGAGGGGGGATGATAAGATATGATAAGATAACAATCAATCACAGCTGGCAATAGAGATATGGCAATAGGATCTTTATGCTTGATCACAACAATATAAGGATTTTTGTATTGCTGTAATTCTGCAATTACCTATAATATAGGCAACAATCACTTATGTAATTAATATATATATACACGTCTAATAACAGAACCACAATGTGGGATTTCTTTCCTTTGTTTTGCATGTTTCTACACCTTTAAGACCATTAAGACCTATACTCAATCTCTATATGTCGTTGGGGTGGTTCTCAAGTTACTCTGTCACCAGTGTTAGTGGTTATGGAGTTACGAGAGATGAAGATGAGGTGCATGTTTAGCATTACAGTTGAACCGTCGTTTCATCATTTTAGATTTTTTTTTATTTAAATTAATTTGTTTTGTATTTTTAGATCGTTTTAATATACAAATATAAAAATATTTTTTAAAAAATATTTTTTTTTATTTTAATGTATTTTTAAGTAAAACAAATTTAAAACGTAACATCTACTACATCCGTAAACAAGCAGAATGTCTGGATCATCAACTATGAGAAGATGAATGATTAGGTTATCCGAATTGTGAGGAAAGTCAAGAGAATGAGTGGGGAGGTTGTGGTAGTCCTAGTTTAATACTTATATTTATAAAAAAAATTATGAGTTTAGGATTCGCCAGATTGTGAGGTGAGTGAGTCAAGAGAATGAGTGGGGAGGCTGTGGTAGTCCTAGTTTAATATTTTATATTTATAAAAAATTGTGAGTTTACTAATTTTACCGTGATTTAAATGAGTTAGAATAATTTCAATTTAATTTTATGGTTTTTTAGTTTTTAAAATGACATTGTATAATAAGTATATTTTGACTCCCAAAATCATCGTGATTTTAACAATATTACTTGTTATGTAGATTTTGTTTCTTTTTTATTCATGAATATTCTATTAAATTTATTTCAAATCATTATAATTATTTAAAATATTATCTTTTGAAATTATATTAGTTTTGTTGAATAAACCATGCTTTTTATAAAATAATATTCTTTTTGGGTAAAAGAAAATTATATGAATTACAAATGCAAGTTTTGATGAAAAAAAAAAAAAGATTTTGGCTCTATAAATTTATTTGATGTCGTATCTATGTAGACAACATTTGCATAGCATGGCGATACATTTATACAAAACTTCTATTTCTTTTTGCATTAAGAAAAAGACGAGACACCAGTCAATAAATCACCATCTCTTATATTTTTTTCTTTTTATTTTTCAATTATTGTCCTTTTTGTAGTAAGAGGGTGTTTGGGAGTGTGGTAGCTGTTGCTTTTCAAATAGCTTTTCGTGCCGAAAAGTATGCCAATAATGTTTTTTTATTTTTTAAAAATTATTTTTGATATCAGCACATCAAAACGATCCAGAAAGTACAAACCGAACTCAATTTTAGCAAAAAAAAAAAAAAAAAATTGAAATTGTGCAAAAAGCTGTTTGGACCGCAGTACCAAACGGCCCCTAAAACTAGCGGCGAAAACAAGAATTACGAATTCTAAAACCCAGATCAAATGCTAGTATATGTCTTACTTTCCTCTCAAGCTTCCTCCTCCTGATCATCTTGGCCTTGCCATTTGCCCGTAGCTTTCAAAACCAAGACCAGAAGAACCAGCACTTCATTTTACGCTAAAACCCCACCTTTCAAAACCTATACAATCACACACACACAACCCTTCAAAACACTATCAACTCTTTCGTTACCCTCTTAAAGCTTCAAACCCTCACTTCATATTTTTGCATTACTTTTGTTTTATCGTGGAATTAATCTGCAAACCAACTTGACTCAATGGCACACCCCAGCTCAGCTCTAGCTCCAGCTCCTGTTCCTGGCCATACCTTCAGTGCAACTTTGGGGCATCATTTATCTCGGCGGCTAGTAGAGATCGGCGTGAGTGATGTGTTCTCTGTTCCTGGAGACTTCAACTTGACACTTTTAGACCATTTGATAGATGAACCAGAGCTGAACTTGATCGGCTGCTGTAACGAGCTGAACGCTGGCTATGCTGCTGATGGTTATGCACGTGCCAAAGGTGTCGGGGCATGTGTGGTGACTTTTACTGTAGGTGGGCTTAGCGTGCTTAATGCGATTGCTGGTGCTTATAGTGAGAATTTGCCTGTTATATGCATTGTTGGTGGGCCCAATTCCAATGATTATGGAACGAGCAGGATTCTGCATCACACTATTGGGTTGCCTGATTTTAGACAAGAGCTCAGGTGCTTTCAGACGGTCACTTGCGTTCAAGTAAGTTAATAATAAATCAATGCTATTTATGCAAAGTTATTTTCACGTGAAGCAATTCTGTTCGTCCATAATATTACTCATTGATTTGTGTTAGCAAAATGTATTTGAGGAAAATCATGGATCCTTTTTATGTTTTATGAATAGTTATTAAATCCAAACCGGCCTGTTAGGTCGATCTGGTAGCTGAATCGGTTTGTGTAAGGCAAAATACCGGGATAAAAAAAAACTCGGTTGACCTATTGGGTTGACCCAGGACCTAGGTGACCCGGCAAAACATGATTTTTTTTTCCAAATGTGTTTTTTCTCTTAGCCAAAGACGTTTATTATTATTATTATTATTATTATTATTATTATTATTATTATTTTCTTAGTTAATTATTAACTATTTTCAAAGTTCATTATATAAATATTAGAAGAATGTTTTATTTTTTAAATACGAGATTTAAAGCCCTTTAATATATATACTCTATATTCACAAGAAAAAAAAATTCAATGTGAAATTTGAAACTTTTTAGTAAATATATTCTATATTCACAATAAAAAATTTATGTTTTTTCAAAGTGGAATAAAAAACCTTTTTGGTTTAAATACTTCAACTTAAAAAAATAACATACTAACATAATATTTTTTCAATGTTAGATACAAAACCTTTTGAAATAATCTTTTAGACTTCATGATTTATAACATGTACAACATATATTCACATTGATTGTTTTTTAATTTTTTTATATGAAATATTAAAAATTTAAATATTTTTCTATAAATTTTTCTAGATTTATTCGGGTCAATCAGTGTAACCCGGGACCTGATTCCTTGACCGGGTCAACTCCGGGTCGGCTTTGATAACTATGGTTTTATGTAATGATTTTTGTGCACAAGGAGCTTCAGTATATGTTGTGTGTGTTATCTCATAATGGGGTAATGGTGGTGGTAACGTGTGACAGGCAGTGGTGAACAACTTGGACGATGCACATGAGCAGATTGACACGGCAATTTCTACTGCTCTGAAGGAAAGCAAACCAGCTTATATTAGTATAAGCTGTAATTTGTCTGGAATCCCTCATCCAACTTTCTCTAGGGAACCTGTGCCATTCTTTCTGGCACCTAAGTAAGTCTTTTCTCTCGTTTTTCTAGTCTCCTTGTTTACAATAGGGAGTATATGATTTGTTTGTTTTTGATGACCATTCTTTTAATCCCTCATGATAAGTTTAATATTTATGACTTTTTGATACTTTTTCAATTTGTAAGTAAGATAATGGTAGATTAAAAGCAATGTGAAGAATGGTGATTGGAATTAACTAATATATAGATAGCTCTGACGATCATGAGCAGATAGAAGAAATTGTCCATAAAATGCTTGCAGAAAAAAGTAAACAGAGTTTTTTTTTTCCTCTTAGAAGAAAAGGGAAAGGAATAAGGTTGTACAAGAACATGAACAAGACCCTGCGCTGCTATAATATGCTGACATACGAAAGTGAAATGAAGTTAACAAAATGATTTTGTTTAGGGGTAGAGAATTGAAGCAGAGTTAAGCAGATAAAATGTGTTTTAGAGGAAAAGTTTTTGGTTAGTTGTTAATAATAGTGTTAAATATGATCTTCTCTCAAAGTAGAAAATTAGGAAAAGGGAAAAAAGAAAGAAAGAACTGACACATTATTAGATTTTGTATGTTGTCGTAATTAGGCTTGGTGGCCAGTTTTATTGATAGACAAGGATAAATTATAGCTCAAGAGATTGTGTTTTGACTAGTTTAAAAATCATTACTTGTATGAAATACTTGTTATAGAGATATTGAGTGGGTGTTCGTTTACGCAGTAGCTTCTGCTTTTAAAGCTAACCGCGTAAACATGAAGTTTGGTAACAAAAAATTTAATTGTTTTTCATGTGGGACTCATGTTTATTATTACTTGAAACGGTGTTTCATAAGATCGTGAGAGCTGCTTCTCACGTCTGCATGCAGATGAATATAATTCACCTGGTACTGTTCACTCCAGGTGAACAGTATCCATGTGAATTAGGCACTGTTCACTTGGAGTGAATTGCACTGTTTACGTGTATTTTTTTTTTTTAAGGGTGTTAATTTTTTTAGCAGTTTTTTTTATTAAGAAAAACACTAGTTTAGAGTGAATTAAATTCACTCGTAATGTGATGTGAATAACATTTTTTTTCTTGAAAAACTAGGATAGAGTGAATTAAATTCACTCGTATTGTAATGTTAATTTTATACCTAATAATATTTTATCTACGCTCAAAAAATTATGAAAACTGTACTTCTTATCAGATGAATTTTATATGTAATGGAATTATAAATAGTTTAATGGAATAATAAAAAATATTTTATATAAAATATTTTTTATTTCATGATGTAATAGAAGTAATTAATTCTACAATATTTAAATTTAAAACCATCAATATTAATATATATTATTTTAAATTATTTTATAACCTCAATTTCAAAAACATTCTTAACCAAACACATTAAACTACTTTTTATTTTAACCTTAATTTCAACCACAGTTTTAACCAAACACCTATTTTTTCAAACCACAACTACAACAGCTACCGCAATAACAAACACACTGAAGCAGCTATACTTTGCTTTTCATACAGGGTTAGCAACTATTTAGGATTAGAAGCAGCTGTTGAAGCAACTGCTGAATTTCTGAATAAAGCTGTGAAGGCTGTCATTATTGGAGGACCCAAGCTACGAGTAGCAAAGGCGCAGAAGGCCTTTATAGAATTAGCAGATGCCAGTGGATATCCCATAGCTGTCATGCCTTCTGGGAAAGGGCTAGTGCCAGAGCACCACCCTCACTTCATCGGGACATATTGGGGTGCTGCCAGCACCAGCTTCTGTGCGGAGATAGTAGAGTCTGCTGACGCCTATGTTTTTGTTGGTCCCATCTTCAATGATTATAGCTCTGTTGGATATTCTTTGCTGATCAAGAAGGAGAAATCAATCATAGTGCAGCCTAATCGTGTGACTATTGGCAATGGCCTTTCGCTTGGATGGGTTTTTATGGCTGACTTCTTAAGTGCTTTGGCCAAAAAACTGAAGAAAAACAGCACAGCTTTGGAAAATTACAGACGCATCTTTGTCCCTCCTGGCATGCCTTTGATGCGTGAGAAAGATGAGCCTCTTAGGGTCAATGTACTCTTCAAGCACATTCAGGTAAGGCTAAAACAGAATGATTATGTCAGAGGCATAAACAATTCCTTTGTTTATTAACAGATATGCTTCTTGTGAATATTAAAGGTCTAAATGTATACCTTGCATGTTTGTCTTGGCTTCTTTCCTTTATGCCCTTTTCATGTAAGAAGGGGGGGGGGGGGGGAAATGCTTGTAAAGGTCGTTTGCGCATCCACTGTCATGGATTGCTAGGTCTCTTAAATGAGTTTTGATTGAAGATTCTGAACAGTAAATACTTAGGATTGACATTCTTGTTTATTCCTACTTAATTATTGTTTGCTTCCGATTGTTGTAACAAAATTGAACATTCAACAGAACATGTTAGGGGGGGATTCTGCTGTAATTGCTGAAGCCGGAGACTCATGGTTTAACTGTCAGAAACTCTGCCTCCCTGAGAACTGTGGGTAAGTTGGAGTCTTTAATAAGAGCAATTTAAGCTCCTCTATGATTTAAGTTTAAACAGGTTGGTAACTGTTCATTAACAATTTTTTGCAGGTATGAGTCTCAGATGCTGTATGGATCGATTGGCTGGTCAGTTGGTGCAACTCTTGGTTATGCTCAGGCAGCTAGAGATAAGCGTGTGATTGCCTGTATAGGTGATGGGAGTTTCCAGGTGAGTGATGCCATTTGAAATACACTTCAGTATCTCATCTGCAATGATTGGAAACTCTTCACCATCATGTGGCGTTAAGGAAATATACACAAAAGGGAAAAAAAGAAAAGAAAAAAGAAAATCTACTCTATTTGAGTGCCAAAACTTCTGTCACTTGTAAACCAGTAAAAGAAATTGAAATAGGTTGCAGTTTGTTATTTATTGCTATAACCCATAGCAATACCTAAAGAAAATGTTTCAAATCCTGATTGTGGTCTGGTCATGATTATAACTTCTCTATGCTAATTTACCATGTGGTTAACAGTTTTCTCCTTATTCAGGTAACAGCTCAGGATATTTCAACTATGATCCGATGTGGGCAAAGGACTATCATATTTCTCATCAACAATGGAGGTTATACGATTGAAGTACAGATACATGATGGTCCTTACAATGTGATCAAGAACTGGGACTACACTGGCCTTGTTAATGCCATCCACAATGGCGAAGGAAAATGCTGGACAGCAAAGGTTAGCATAAATAGATTTGAGATATTCGTTTTTCCCCTCAAATCGTTTCTACTTCTGCTCCAAATTCAGACTGTTCCCCTTCCACTTATTTTTAATGTGCATTTAGCAAAATTTTCCCTTCGGCTGTTCGCATAGTCCCATCGTTTCTCAACTGCAGCATAGAGTAATTTCTATCGACTCTTTGAGTTATAGCTCTCTAACCACATGAAAGAACAAGTGATCCCATACCATAAACTTCTTTGAATTGCAAACCTCATAGAACAGGGTGGCAATATATACATTCAACAAACTAAAAGACAAATTTATGAAGCTAATTCGCAAGTAATGACTGAGATTGATTTCGTCAAGATAAGCTGATGGATTATGCTGTGAAATACAGGTGCGCACGGAGGATGAATTGACAGCAGCAATAGCGACAGCAACAGGAGAACAAAAGGATTCTCTCTGTTTCATAGAGATTTTCGTGCACAAGGATGACACTAACAAAGAGCTGCTGGAGTGGGCACCTCGAGTTTCAGCCGCAACCAGCAGACCTCCAAAGTCCAAACCCCCAGTAATTGAGCTAATGCTATAGCATTTCTGCGAGCCTAGACATCACTTTCTACATTATAACTAGAAATAAGAGGAAAGATGGGATTCCTTTCTTTGTATGAAATTGTCACTGCTTTCAGCTTCCAATTCTAAACCATCCATAATGAAGTTTAAACTCTATAGCACTCTATCAATTATAGAAAGGAGTTGGATATGTGATGTGAGATAATTTAGTTTTCTTGTCGATGAGGTTGTTTATATATGTATGGCAAAGTGCAGCATGGAGTTGAATTCAGTTTTATGATTAGCTTCTATTTACAGAGCTTATAGAACCTCTCCAGATTCTGTTCCATCAATTAATTACTAACTCATCCTTCTCAAGACCATAAGTTCTGATACAGCCCCCTCAACATTGGAGATAGATACGCAAGGATTATATGCTTGATGCACTCAGTGCCCTGATGTTTTGAGAGCTCCAAGTGACACTTTATAGGTACGTTCTCATAAAAGTTCGGTAGCTCAACTTGCTCATCATAACTTCATTGTTAAAAATATGAACATGCATGCCTTACAGAAAGAAAATAAGAGATGAGACAGAAGCGTGCGTCCTTCGGCATAGTATCTCTCTCCTCCACCCTTTTTCTGCTTTCTTTGTGCCTCGTAATGCTAAGAACATTATTAGTTTAATTGGTTCTATTTAGAAAGAATAAGAGATGAGACAGAAGCGTGCGTCCTTCGGCATAGTATCTCTCTCCTCCACCCTTTTTCTGCTTTCTTTGTGCCTCGTAATGCTAAGAACATTATTAGTTTAATTGGTTCTATTTAGAAAGGTTTTGATTTTTCTAGAGCCGTTGGAAGGAAATACAAATGAATGAGGTGGATACAACTGCATTTTACAAAGAAGATTATAATATTTGGTGATGAAACAGTGTTGCCGTTTATGGGGAGGAGGTTATTGTGTTAGGATATTGCTATTATTATGGCAAATACTAGTGGGACAACTCATCACTACTTGGTATAAAGTGGAAGCACAAATTATGGCATAATTAATGTCATGTTTTATTGCTTTCTTGTCCCCTCCATATTGACAAATATGCTAGAGAAGCTTACCATTGATGTCTATAAAAGAGGCATAATTTTGGAGAGCAAAGAGAGAGAGTGAGAGTGCAGAATGTGAGAGACCAAGAGAGAAAGTAAAGGGCTACCGATAGCAGCAGTCGCAAGTGCAGCAATGAGAGCTGAGAGTTAGTAGAGAGGATATAATCTGATAGAAGTTTCACAGAGAAGGAGGAAAAGCTCAAACACACTGTTCCATTCACTTTCAAGTGTTATATAATACACATACACGTCTGTTATAGAGATAACATAAGATAAGATCTTATCATGTACAACTCATAGATACACTAGATTTGTATTTGAACTATTCAAATCAACTAACAATAAGATAGGCCACGGCAAGAGAGGACAATCTTGGTTTTGAGAGTTTGAATTGTGGAGTGGGGCAGCGATTTTGTAAGTGCATCAGCAAGTTGATCATTGGAAGAAACATGAGCCATACGTAGAGAACCTGTTTGGACTTGATCCCGAATAAAGTGAAAGTCTATGGCAACATGTTTCATTCTTGAGTGGAACAGTGGATTAGAACACAGTTGTAGCTCCAATATTGTCGCCATAGATTGTAGGAGCCTAATGTAAATTAATTCCAATATCTGTCAAGAGTGAACATAACCATTTTAGTTCAGCAGCGGTAGCTGCAACAGATCGATACTCAGCTTTTGTTGAAGAACGTGCAATAATCTTTTGTTTCTTTAAGTTCCAAGAGATAGGATTGCGACCTAAGTACACGATATATGCGCTTGTTGAGGAGTAGTCATCTTTGTCGCCAACCCAGTCTACATCAGAGAAGGTGTTGCTACCCAATTTTTGACCCATATTTTTTGATAAATTTTTAGAAAAATAATAAATAGCAAAAAACAAAGAAAAACCCAAAAAAATGTATTTTTGATATATTTGCATCGTTTTTAGCATTTTCAACGCCATCTCAAAAGAATTTAAATTTTCAAAGGTATTTGGAACGCGTTCAACTTTTAACACGTAAATTTTATGATCACTAATTTTCCTTGTTGAGTTGACGGTGATATTGCCCACTTTCAAAAATACAAAAAAAAAATCAAAATTTACAAAAAAAAAAAAAAAAAAGAAAAGGAAAAGTTGAGGGACTAATTTGAAAACCTTGCAATATTTTTCCTATAAATACTAAGCTACAGTGAAGAAAAAAGTAGGGGGGAGGAAATTGACACGAGGAGAAAAATTTATTCACGGGAGAGAAACAATTTTACAGGGGGAAAAATAACTCACGAGGAAGAAAATTTACAGGGGAAGGGCAGCCAAAAGAAAAAACCCTAAGCCTAAATTATTTCTCCAAAAGCTAGGCCGCGCGCCACTGCCCTTCCCTTTCTCTTCGGTAAAGAAACCAGAGACCTGCTCTCGGTTATCCCCTAGCCCCCAGCCAAAAAACCAGAGGATGGCCAATCTTTCCCCCATTTCCACAAACTCTCCCTCGATTCCTCTTCCCCGCTGCCATTTTCAGACTACCTTCTCCCTTCTTCCAGCCACCAAAAAGGCAGCCGCTCACCACCACAAACCCCTGAACCCAGCAAACGACAACCAGCTTCTATTCTCCCTCTCACTCTCAGCCAAACAGACCGGCTCCCCTGCACACCGGCCTCCACTCCAAACCGCAGCCCACCCCTTCTCATTTTTTGAAAACACAGCTGCCATCCCCATGGTCCTTGGTTTTGCTCTCCCATAACCATGGCAGCGGTGGATAACATCGCCATTTCAGAAATGAAATGGGAGGAGGGAAGTTGCCGATCCAGCCATCCACACGCCTGGTCTGTGGGCGGCGCGTGCAACGCCCGGCTCCAGATTTGGAAAATCTGAAGGAAGAGAAGTCGGACTGAAAACAATGAAAGAAAAGCTCCAACAGACTTGCTTGCTGCGTTTTTGGTTGTTTTGCAAGTAACGATGTTGTTGCCACTGACGAGGAAAGTGAAAAGGGGAGGAAGCCGTTTTGGATCTCCCCTGTTGCTAGTCTTTTCGCGACGGCGTGTGGACCAGACACGCCGCACTGCTTCCACAGTTCCTGAGGGCC
The DNA here is from genome assembly GCF_005239225.2 of Populus alba. NCBI lineage: Eukaryota > Viridiplantae > Streptophyta > Magnoliopsida > Malpighiales > Salicaceae > Populus > Populus alba. Next base: position 4,858,908 of record NC_133287.1, read on the forward strand.
TCCTCTGCAATTCCTGGACTTTTTAGGGACCTTTTTGTAATTTTTACATGTTTGAATATGTATTTAAATTTCTATTAAATGTTTTTTAGTTTATGTTATGTTGTAAACATTGTGACAGAAAAACATAGTAAAAAGTGATGTGTAAGTGTATGTTTGTATTTTTTTTTTTGTTATTGAATTATAAAAATTAAAAAGACAAAAAATTAAGGGTTCAATTTGAATATGGTTAAATATCTTAAAGAACAAATAAAATTAAGTTGTATTTTCCATGAAAATATAAGAACAAGTTTCTACATATATTCTGGGATTTAATAACTGATTTATTAAAGCCTTAGAATTTGATTAATACTTACTTCAAGTAGGGTGTGTTAGGGGTGCTGATACCTTTCCTAGCCACAATTAGTCCCTTACCCCCGAATCTTTGACAACGACCAATACTTTCGGGTTTACTAGTAACCATCAATCAAATACCAGGTGGCGACTCTCAAGAACCAAATCAAGCAAACATAACAGAAAAATTGACAGTGATGCCGCGCGAGGTGACGTGCGACAGAAGGCATGAAGAGAGATTGAAGAATTACAATAAATGATAATCCCTTCATCTAATGTTCCACACAAATAGCGCAAGATGCACTTGACAAGAGCCCAATGCTTAGTTGATGGTTGATGCATATAATGTGATAACTTGTTGACGACGTAAATGATGTCAGGACGTGTCATGGACAAGTATTGTAGACTTCCAATGATTGTGCGGTATTTTGTAGGATCAGAGAGAGTTGTTCTAGAGTGTAAACTAATAAGAGAATTGGTAGGCAGTGGGGTGGAAATAGGTTTAGCACCTGTCATATTGGTGCGAGCAAGAAGATCCTGAATATACCGGCGCTGAGAGAGTAGAATACCATGTGTGTATGAGGAACCACTTCAATGCCAAGAAAATATATGAGAGACCCGAGATCTTTAAGAGAAAATTGTTGAGCAAGCCGAGTAATGAACTGATCAATAAGAGCAGGTTGATTTTCAGTGAGAATGATATCATCCACGTAAATTAAAAGGTAAAGACTGGTGGTACCAGTGCTGAGGAAAAAGAGTGAATTATCTGAATGGGAATTCTGAAACCTAGTAGCTATAAGGAATTGGCGCAGCTTATGGTACCACACCCTTGATGCCTGTTTAAGGCCATAGATGGCTTTACCAAGCTTGCAGATGAATGTTGGATGATCAGAATCAATGAAACCCGGACGCTGGGACATATAAACATCTTCCGATAGATAACCTTGTAAAAAAGCATTATTGACATCGAGGTGGTGAAGAGACCACCCATGACTGACAGCAATGCTAAGGACAAGTTTCACGGTGACAGGTTTAATGACTGGACTGTATGTTTCATGGTTGTCAACCCCAGGTCTTTGATGGAATCCTTTGGCTATGAGTTGAGCTTTAAACCTGTCAATGGAGCCATTAGAATGTCGTTTAATATGAAAAATCCATTTACAACCAACAATGTTAGAGGCAGAAGCGGGTGGAACAAGTTCCCATGTCCCATTGCTGACTAAGGCATCATACTCTTCGAACATGGCCTTACGCCAATGAGGATTTTTTAGAGTTTGGGTCACAGTTGTAGGTTCAGTGATTGAGGTGGGGGTAAATTGGGTGTGAAGGTTAAGCTTTCTCTGTGGTTTGTGGATGTTGTTTTGAGAGCGAGTAGTCATGCGATGGGGTATAGTAGGCTGGAAAGTTTGGTGTATAGATGTTGGGTTGTTTAGTGGTGGGGTTGGCAGAGGTGGAGAGATTGGTTGTAAACCAGGTGAGGTGGAAGATGATGAGGAAGCAACACACAGTGGAAGCTCTTGTGCGCACTCAGCAGATGGGGTATGATGCACCGATAGAGTAGGTTAAGGAACTTAAACATGAAGAATTGGAGGGATCCAGGAAGCAATAGTAGTGGAGTCAGAACGTGGTAACTGATGATGTAGTGACTTGTGAGGGAAGACAGATTCGACAAATTTAACATGACGAGATATGAATATTATTGTGGAGGTTGGGTCAAAACACAAGTAAGCATGTTGATATGATGAATATCCAAGAAAAATGCATGGTTTAGAGCGAGGATCAAGTTTATGAGAGGAATATGGTCGAAGCCGGGATAACATAGACACCCGAAAATCTTTAGTTTGGAGTAATTGGGAGCAGTACCAAAAATTGATTAATACGGTGAGGAAAGACCAAGAGAGTTGGTGGGCAATCTGTTAATTAAATATATTGTTGTTGTAAATGCTTGAGACCAAAAGATTAATGGGAGAGAGACATGAGAAAGTAGTGTGAGTCCCGTCTTAACTATATGACGATGTCTTCTTTCAGAATAACCATTGTGTTCAGGTGTATGTGGAGGGGTGGTGAGATGAGAGATGCCATTTATTGCTAGAAGATTTTGAAGACCCACATATTCTCCCCCATTATCTGAATATAGTGTGATAATCTTTGTTTTGAAATGATTTTCCACAATGGCTTTAAAACGTATAAAAACATCCTTAACATCAGATTTTTTTTGTAATGGATAAAACCAGATATATTTTATAAAATGATCGACAAAAATGATGTAATATTTGAATCCATCATGTGAGTGAATGGGAGAAGTCCATACATCATAAAATATAATTTCAAGAGGATGTGAGGATTGTAAGGAGGAGGTTGAGAAAGGAAGTTTATGACTCTTATTGCAGTAGCATGCATTACATACTAATTCTTTTGACAAAGGAGATGATACGTTTAAATGAAATTCAGAAAGAACATGCTTTAATATAGGAAAGGCAGGATGGCCTAATCTATGATGCCAATTGGAGGAAGTGGTTTTGGTACTTGAGAAGATGATAATTGGAGGGGAGGAGGAGGACTTGATAGTCGGCCACTCATACACACCATCCTTAGTGATGCCTTGCACAAGAGGTGCCCCCGTGTGAAGATCCTTCACCTGAAAACACATTGGTAAGAACTCAACAAAGACATTATTGGTGACACAAAACTGATAAATGGAGATTAAGTTTGTTTTGATATCAGATACACAGAGGACATCATTTAGTTGGAATGCAGAGTTATTAGTGAGAAGAGAAGTTGAACCAGTGTGAGTGATGGAGAGTCCCGTTCCATCTCCAATCATGACATCATCAGATCCAGTGTAAGGAGCATGGAGAGATAAATTATTTAGGTCTGCTGTGACATGATGAGAGGCACCACTATCAAGCAACCAAGTGGAATTGGGGGAGGCAACATTAGCAGCAAAGTGAGCCCGAGGCTACCAAGGGGTTGATGAAGTACTAGAATGTGGTGCAGAGGCTTTGTTGGATGATTGAATAGGAATCACTTGGAATGATGGACATCTCTTGGTTGTGTGTCCTTGAGTGTTGCATATCTGACAATAGCTCAAGTATGGACATAATGATGGATAACTATTACGGGGACGTGGATGGGAAGTGAATGACGAGTGCCAATCTGTTTGTCCATGAGAATTGGAACGCCAATGAGCAATGGTGTTTTGATGTCGCTAGTTTGTGCTGGTTCTATGTGTTGGATTCATAGTCACTGGAAAGTGAGTGGATTTCTTTGTTATCCCTTGTAAAGAAGCTTCAAATGTTAACAGTTTCTCATGAAGCTCATCAAATGAGATCGAGTTATCACGAGCTTGAATAGCAAGGACCAATTCTTTATAATCATCTTCTAGCTCATCAATAATATTTTTAGTAAGATCTTCCTCATCTATTGGTGCACCAAGTATTGCAAGCTCATCTGCATGGGCTTTAACTAATTGAAGAAAGTCAATAATATTTAAATTACCTTTAGTGGACTTTTTGAAAAGAGCCTTGACTTGTTTAATACGTCCTCGTGATGGTTTGGGATAGGTGTTAGCTAAAATGGTCCATGCTTCCTGTGATGTTGTGGATCTTGCAACAAATGGAATGAGTGTAGGTGAAAGTGACCTAATGAGAGCATTGAGAATAAGCTGATCTTGACGAATCCATATGTGGCAAGCAAGATTTGGTATGATTGAATGGTCTGTCAATATAGTAGCAGGTGGACAGAGTTTAGATTCGTCAATATAGCCAAGAAGATCATATCCAATAAAAAGAGTTTGGAACTGAAGTTTCCAAGAGATATAGTTGTTGGAGGTGAGTTTAATTGGGGCTTGAGCAAAAGTGTTTATGGTGATGAGTTGAAATTCATTATTGTGGACAATGGTTGAATTTGTTGGCGTGGTTGGATTGGACAGATTTGGATTGTTTGTTGAATTGGTTTGAGTAGTCATTGTAAACAGAGAAGGAAATAACCTGAAGAATTATTCAATGAATAAAAGGGAGCTCTAATACCATGATAGAAGTTTCACAGAGAAGGAGGAAAAGCTCAAACACACTATTCCATTCACTTTCAAGTGTTATATAATACACGCACATGTCTGGTATAGAGATAACATAAGATAGGTTCCTATCCTGTACAACTCATAGATACATTTAGATTTGTATTTGAACTATTCAATCAACTAACAATATGGAAGAGTAGCTTTCATCTGATATAATCCTTCGTCTTCATATATTTGTATTGTATTTTTTTTTTATCTCTAATAAAATGGATAGAGATTCCTCACTGAAGTGCTCAAGCTCAAGCTCATGCTCTAAAGCATACAGAGTAGCAGCGACCTCTCCAACCAAAACCACAAATTTAAAAACTTTTGCTTTTAGAGATTCCTAACTGTGAACTAGTCTTCTCTTCTACCACTGTCTTCCTGTTCCATTCCTTCTCTTTTTGCAAAATGAAGGCTGCAGTGTTAAGATCTTCTCGGGCAGCATTAAGGCCATGAACATCCAGGCACCTTGTTGGCCGATCATACTCATCACCAGAGTCTAGCCCAGAACGCAAAGTGGCAATACTTGGTGCAGCATGTGGCATAGGGCAGCCGTTGTCCCTCTATGACATAGCCAACACTCCTGGAGTTGCTGCTGATGTTAGCCACATCAATTCTCGTGCTCAGGTCCATAACTCTTGCTAGCTATATGCTTATATGTCATCGAGTTTAATGGCCAAAATCAACTAATGGGTCTGTTTGAAGTCTTCATGTTGTACAACCAGGGAAAACAAATGCAAATTATTAGATTCAAGGTTTCCTTCCATTTTTATTTGTCATTTCTTTTGTTTCTTTGGAAATTAAAAAATCCTATGTTGCTTCGACCCTTCATTTTGCCTTACAGTAGCCGTGTCCCACACTAGACACTTGGACATAGGAATGGAAAACAATCAAAATAAATGAAAAAATGAAAGAGGTTCTTAAGAGAATAGCCGAGTCCAAAATAAGTATGCATGTCGGACACGCACCTATGTCGGATATGTATCCCGAGTCCGAGCAACATAGAAAACATCTGTGAAGTGAATCAACTCAGTTACATTGCTCAATGGTTTATTTTCTTTTGCCTTCCTTTCATTTTTGCTTTTGGCTTGCGGGGTGGCTTGTTGTTGTCTTGTCAGGTTGCGGGGTATGCTGGGGAAGAACAACTAGGGGAAGCATTAGACGGATCAGATATTGTCATTATTCCAGCAGGTGTTCCAAGAAAACCCGGAATGACTCGTGATGATCTCTTCAAAATCAATGCCGTAATTGTCAAATCTTTACGCACAGCCATCGCAAAATACTGTCCTAATGTGAGCTTTTATTCCGGGATATAAATGTTCAAGAAATGAGAATTCGTTCTCTTATTTCCTCTGCCTTCCTGGATATGTTGATTGTTGATAATTTTGATTTCATTGATTGGATTAGGCTCTGGTTAATATGATAAGCAATCCAGTGAATTCTACTATCCCGATAGCTGCTGAAGTTTTCAAGAATGCAGGGACATTTGACGAGAGGAAGCTGTTTGGTGTGACAACGCTTGATGTAGTCAGAGCTAAAACTTTCTATGCTGGGAAGGTTAAGGTTCCCGTGGCTGGTATATATCTATTTTCTTGCTTTAGGTTGCTTTCATGTTTCTGTACACCTTTTAAGGAAATGCATGCCTGGGTTTTCTATTACGTGTTCCTGTTGCAGAGGTTAATGTGCCCGTAGTTGGTGGGCATGCTGGCATAACCATCCTCCCTCTTTTCTCTCAGGTCTATCCCGCATCCTTCTTCTGTTTCCATTTCAAGTGCTTTATAAAAATAAAATCTCTGAGATACTACTAATGTTACAAGCTTGAATCTTTGGGGTGTTGAATTATGCCAACAGGCCGCTCCCAAATCCAGTAATTTATAAGATGATGACGTAAGGGCTCTCACAAAGCGAACACAGGAAGGAGGAACTGAGGTTGTGGAAGCGAAGGCTGGAAAGGGATCAGCAACACTTTCCATGGCGTAATGTCCTGATACCTCTATCAATCTTGTCAGATAAAAAAACAGAAATTTTTTTGCTATCATTTACTAAATGGCTACTCTAATAAACAACTTTTGACTCCTGTTGTAGCTACGCTGGAGCTGTCTTTGCAGATGCTTGCTTAAAGGGGCTCAATGGAGTTCCAGATATTGTTGAATGCTCCTTTGTGCAATCAAGCATCACTGATTTGCCTTTCTTTGCCTCTAAGGTGAGTCAATGGTCAGAAGCTAGGCACCAGCTTCACATCACAAGCTGCAGGTAAGGCTAGGAAAGAATGGCTTGGAGGAAGTCTTTGGATTGGGTCCTCTTTCAGACTATGAACAACAGGGTCTTGAAAGCCTCAAGCCGGAGCTTAAAGCTTCTATAGAGAAGGGAGTTGAGTTTGCCAACCAAAATTAATTGGACAGGTTATGCAAGCTTTTGGAATCATATTTTGGAACAGTATAGTCACTGTTTTCCGAGCATATCAGCTAATATAATTGCAAGACAAACCTAAATTATAAAGATATCCAATAAAGGTGTCTGTAGCTTGGTAAGTATTGGCATCGTCCTTGCTGTTCAAACATTTGTGATTCGTGGAGGTTATCTTTCCATGCTATGCTTAGAAATTAATTTTTATTTATAAATATATCTTATTGATTTTTTAGTATATTTTAATTAGATAAAGGTTTTAAGCTATTTTCCAGGTTATCCATATACTCCAGTGGGTTGTGCATGCCTTGACAAACAATTTAAATGATGTTTATAAAGTGTTGTAATGGTTGTTTTTTTAAAATATTTTTTATTTTAAAACATATTAAAAATATATATTTTAAAAAAAAATATTTTTGACATCAGTACATCAAAATAATATGAAAACATAAAAACATATTAACTTCAAAAAAAGAAAAAAAATAAAAACTTTTTAATTTTTTTAAAAAACATTTCCAAAACACATTTTTAAAACACACTTAATAATAACTTATTAATTTAATTTAAGATTTCACAATTATTAATAGTTTTGCTTCTGAATAACAATTTTACCAAAACTCATCACATAATTAAAAAGGTATTTTCTAATCCGACTTGACTTGATTTTTATCCAATTTAATGGAGACATGTAACAAATCTAATATGGTTTGACTAGGCCAGGTACAAGTGAGTGGTTTATTTGTATTGTCGTCCAACTTGATCTAGTTTTTTTCTTTTTTGGAATTGTAATACCAAGGGGTGTTTTGTATTGTTAATTTTTTATTTTGGTTTTAAGTATATTTTAAAAGTGTTTTTAACTTGAAAAAAAAATTAATTATTTTAATATTTTATAATGGTTTTAATATGCTAATGTAAAAAATAAAAAATATTTTAATTTATTTTCAAACAAAAAATTATTTTAAAAAACACATTCCATTATAATATTAACTATCCTCTAAGTTAATTGAATTTAATTATTACGGTATTTGATTGAGATAAAGAACACATTTAATATGGTTTGACTAGTATAGTATAGGTGCAAGTGAGTGGTAATCTAACTTGGCCCTGATTTAGTTTTTTAACTTTTTTTATGGAGTTATTATTTTTTTTTAATTTACAAAAAAATCGAAATGCTTTCCTGTCTTTATATACCACGTCGTTTCAATTAGAGGGACCCAGGTAACAATGGCGCCTGCATGTGAAGAATCATATTTGTGCCTTAGAAAAAGCTGGTTAGTGGTCATCAATCGAAAATGATGGCATTTTCAAAAAAACAATAAAGTGATCATTTTGGTCAATAAAGTTGACAATTTAAATTTAGTGCTTGTCAAGTTTGAACTAAGAAATAAGAAAAAATCAATTGTTGTCGACTTTAATTATTAATTTAAACGTGATTTGTTATTTTCCTTTTGTCTTATGGAACCAAATTATTAATATTTTCAGTTTGTATTGAGCCTTTGAGCTTATGTGAAGTTTTTTATATTTTTTTAGAGTTTATTTGGTAATGTGATTAGTCGTGTATTTTTAAAATTAACAAAAAAATTTAAATTAATTTTTTATATTTTTGAATCTTTTTAATGTATTAATGTAATATATATATATATATATATATATATATATATATATATATATATATTATTTAAATAGATTTTCAAACTAAAAACAATTTACAAAATAATAAATAGTTTAGTGGATCCCATCCCAGTATGATAGGTGAGTTATGGTTGATACATCATATTATTTGTTCATTAGAATGATTTAAAGTGATATTTGATATTGTAGTTCAAATTGTATTTTTTAAATTTTTATTTTAATATATTTTTAAAAAACTATTTTATAAAATAATATTTTCCACTATAACACATATTCTTCTATGAAACCCATTTTCTTCTATTTATTTTCTAATTTGCGTTTACATTTAAGTTTATATCCTTTCCTTTGTAACTTGAAGGATTTCATCTCGGGATTTTAAATACTTCTAAACAGAAAAGTAAGTTCGGATACCAGCCAATTCATACAATACCATAGACACTGCTAATTACTCTATATTCTCTAAAATTGTTATCTCACGATCTCAGTACGTGAATTGATGAGAGCATCCAAGGTTTTCCCAACACGATGGATGAACAGAATTGGAATTGCATTAGTATTATGTATATTGAGTGATTGAATGAGTGAGTTAATTTCATATATGTAATATATAATTAAAAAAAAGTATTGGAATATATATTGCACAACATGATATATATGATTTTTTTTTTGGATAATTACAAAATAAGTTTGAACTTCTATAGTAATTTATCCATTTATATTCAACCAATCAATTTTATTTAATTTTAAAATAAAATTTATATATAAAAATAAACTTAATAAAAAATAAATAAATAAACACAAGAGAATCCATTCAAATAAAAAAAATAAAAGATGAAACAAAAGGACATTAAAAGTTGAAAAACAAATAGAGTACAATCTCCAATTAAATAAATATCAAAAGATAAAACTAAAAAAAATAAGCTTTAAAAAAATATAAAGTTATTTTACTTAATAAAAAATAAATAAAAAAAACCCGAGAGAATCCATTCAAATAAAAAATTTAAGGATAAAACAAATGACATTAAATGTTGAAAACAAATAGAGTATAATCTCCAATTAAATAAATACCAAAGGATAAAACTAAAAAAAAAAATAGCTTTAAAAAATATAAAATAAAATAACTAAATCCCGGGTGAACCCCTTAAAGCTGAGTTAATTTTCAAAACTTGTAATCTATAAAATCTTCGACATAAATTTAATCAAGAAGCTAAAATCCAAACAATTTAAAAGTTGAAATTGAGTAAACAAAAACAATTAAAAAAACTTTGAAAAAAATAATAATAAATAAAATAAGGATCAAATCTAATAAAAAAAATAGTGGAGGGTGAAATAAAAATAAATCAAATAAGAAAATTATCTCAAATTTTAATTAATTATAAATAGAAATTTAAAGAATGTCATAAATAAAATTCCAATTGCATAAATTATTAAAAATAAAATAAATAATAACAAAAAACACATGGATTAAATAAAAAAAAGAAATTTAATGGCTGATCTAAAAAAATTATAGGGCAGGTGTAAAAATAAAATAAAAAAGAGGAAAGAAAAGAGAAGAAAAATAAAAATAGACACTATGAACTAACTAACAAACTTAATATGCATCCCACTGAGATAAATCAGAAGCAACCTTAGAATAATAATTTTAGCCTCTTAAATCAGCCACACGTGTTATAATATTTTTTTTTTATATTTTTTGTTTTTATTAAAATACTTAAATGAACCCACCCCAAGTTACTAATTAATAAAAAAAATAAAAAATAAATCAATTACCCTTTAATTTAAAGGTTAAATTATTTGACTTCAAGAGCACCAATGTTTTTTTATTGTGCAACAAAAATTAAAATTAAAAAAAAACCCCTCATTATCAGTTAGTGTTTTATTTATTCTGAAGGTAGATAAGTTATTTTACCATACATTTCTTTTTATAAAAAATACAAAAAGCAACCCTCAATATAAGCTAAAAAGATTAATATCTTTTAAGATAGTGGTGTGGATTTACAGTATACTTAAAACACAAAATACGTGTAAAGCTTATCAATTAAATAAATATTATAACATAAATAATTATGCCATAAAATTAAAAAAAAAAAATAGAGAGCTACGTCATAATGAGATAGGGAACAGCTAGAAGTATGGTCTTTGCCGAGTGAAAAATGATGTCAGTACTTCAATCAGTCATTCTCACCTAATTTATGTTGGGGGGGTGTTTGCTATAATTATATTTTAATATATTAAAATAATATTTTTTTTATTTTTAAAATTATTTTTAATACCAACTTATTTAAAAAATTTAAAAAATATAAAATATTAATTTAAAAAATATATATATTTTAAAACATCCACGTTACCAAACAACTCTTTGGTGTCCTAATTGTTCCTCAAGAAAAAGAGAAACAGTGTCACAAAACGATAAAAATAAACTTCTTGTGAAGCTTTCTCTCTCAAACATCTTGATTCAGTTCTCTATGGCTCCATATTCTTCTCACTTCCTATGGAATTTGTTTTTGTTCAACGTTCTTATCTTATCCACCATCTCATGTACAATTGGATGCTACACATCAATCTTTAGCTTTGGCGATTCACTTGCCGATACTGGAAACTCAAGGAACTTGTCACCGCCGGATAATCTTCCCCACTTTTCCTTTCTTCCTTATGGAGAAACCTTTTTTCACCACCCTACCGGACGTTGCTCCGATGGTCGTCTCGTCATAGATTTTATTGGTACACACACACAGCTAATTACATGGATGTATACTTTTTATTTTAAAAAAAAAAATTGACTTTTTTAGTTGTTGTGTTTCTTCACGTAGCTGAATATCTTGGTCTTCCATTTGTGCCACCATATTTTGGAGGAAGCATGGAAAGTTTCAAAGAGGCCGGTGTCAATTTTGCCGTGGCGGGTGCTACGGCGCTTGATGCTGCCTTTCTTCAAGAAAAGGGAGTCACGAAGCTTGTGACAAATATTTCTTTGGTTGTTCAGCTGGGTTTGTTCAAAGAATTATTGCCGTCTCTCTGCTCCACGCCTTCAGGTAGGCCTGCCATTTCAAATTACGGGTAGATATATTATACTACCAGTTTTATTCATTACTCTTATGACATTAAACCTATTCAATAAGTAATTAGAGGAGATTTAACCAATGGGTAAAAGCTACCCTTCAGACGCTCAGTATTGCCAAGCTAGATCTCGATTTCATCACAATGAAAATGTTTTATCACTTTAGTCCCTGATGTTTTCTATTTTCTTGAACTGAATCCTTATTATCATGTACATTAATATTTTCTTTTTCGGGGTCAAACTTAACCTCTATATTCACCTTTATTATAAATCTATAATAGAAAATTTTTCAATTCTTTATACCTGCCTTCATCGAGAGAAACCTCCAATAAAAAATCATTAAATTCTTATGACTTATTCATTAATTAAGAGAAACTACATCATGTAGGACCAAAGAGAAATCACTATTTATTAAAATGGTGGAGTGACAAGTTTGGTCTAATCATTAAAAAAAGCACAAAGGTTTTTTTATTAGGGATAATTGAGTCTTTTCACATAATATTGTTTTAATTGGGGTGACTTGGTCATTTCTAACTTCTTAGCACATTGAAATCACTTAAATGTTCTTAAAGAAAAAAAGATTTGTTTACTTAGTCTAAAAGCCAAGTGTAATCCCCCTTAGCATTCAAGTATGCATGCTGCAACTATTTACAGTGGCAAAAAATAACTTTCTAGATTGTTTTCTGGTTTGTCTTGGTAGTCGCTACCTGTATGGGCAGTGCATGTAATGTAGTTCCATAACACCAATTGAATTTTTTTTTTCTTTTGCTTCTCTCTCCACCTCATTTAACACAATGCTTCTGAAAAAATCACAACTCTTTAATTTATTTTTATTCTTTAGATTTTGTCTCTCTTATTTTAATTAAAATTCTTTTATTTTAATTTATTATTTCAAATAGAAAATTATTTTCAATTTTATTCTCTAATTTTTTCACATCTCAGATTTGATCTATATTTTTTTTATTTTTTTTTAATTTTATGTGATTTTTCAAATTAGTTTTTTTGTTGGAATTCATCCTTCATCTTTTTTCTTTCTATTAAGTTTTATCTTTATTCTTTTGATTGTTTTTTTTTTAAAGTTTTTTGAATATATATATATATATATATATATTAATTTCATCAATATTAAATTTATTGATAATTATGTTTTCTTTATTGAATCTAATATACAATTTCACGCATTATGAATTTAGAAAATTAAACTATATATAGAAGATTTGGTCTACTTTGCTTAGTTTTTCATATTAATAAATTAGAGTTGTCTTTGTTTTTTATAATATTAAAATAATTGAGCTTATTAAACCAGCTAACTTAATGATCTAAGTCTAGGATTTTATTTTTGATTTCATCTTTTAATGTTAAATTAGTGGGGAGTTGAGCTTCTTTATTGAATCAGAGTCTAAGATTTCACGAGTTTTGAATTTAAAAGATTAATCCATGCTTATAAAATTCACTCGGATTTGCATGAATTTTCATATTATTAAATTAGAGTTGTTTTTTTTACATGTTATTGAATTAATGATCATATGAAACCTAATTGACTCAATAACTGAGTCTCAGTTTTCTTATTTTGAAATACTTACGTTGCCTTAACTTTTTTTTTATGTCTAGTTAAGCAGTGCCAACCACCAATCTAAGTTTACTTTTTGGCATATTAATTAATGAGTCAAGCTGTAACTTATAGCATATCACTAGTTATAGTTTTAGCAATATAAAATTTCTCAATTAAAATTTCATTTAAAATATGTTGGTTAAGTTTCTTTAATACTAATTAATTTTATAATTGAATTTAATTTCATTCAATTGAACTAGATGATTAATTCACAATATTTTAATAATTGAACTATATATGTAATTTAATTTACAATTAATGTAACAAATAAGCATTTTTGTGAGAACCAAAGTCTAAAGTCTAAATTGAAAAAAAAAATCTTTGTATGATTTGTAGACTGCAAGAAGCTACTTGGCGACTCCCTCATTCTTTTAGGAGAGATCGGAGGAAATGATTACAACCATCCATTCTCTGAAGGAATTAACTTTGAGACTATTCAAGATCTTGTACCTTATGTTATTAACACCATAGGTCTAGCCATCAAGGTAAGATCTTCGTTTAATAGTAAATTATATAGCCTAGTCGTCATATATGATATTGTTATTTTTTTAAAAATTACTTTACAAAAGAATTTTATTGTATTCTTTGATGCATCATTTATATTCGTTAAATAGAAAAATAAATATAGTTAAGATGCAAGCAAGTCGATTATCAAACATAGTACAATAGTCTTTATCCTTTCATTGAACATGTGATTTCTAACCCATGCAACGCAGGTGCTAATTCAACTAGGGGCAGTAACAATATTGGTTCCTGGAAATCTCCCGATCGGTTGCTCCCCATCTTATCTAACATTATTCGAGGGTTCAGATAAAGAAGACTACGATCATTTGACTGGATGTCTCAAGTGGCTCAACAAATTCGCTCAAGAACACAATGAAGAACTAATGAAAGAACTAAAGCGAATCCAGAAGCTTCATCCTCATGCCAAAATCATTTATGCAGATTATTATAATGCAGCAATGCCTTTTTATCACTCACCAAATCGATTCGGTATCTTCAATTTGTTGTTTTTTATATGTTAATTTAGGACCATATAGTTATGTTATAATGTCTTAACTATATATTTTTTAAAAAATTTTAGGATTTACGGGAGGCGTTCTCAGATCATGTTGTGGCTGGGGAGGAATGTACAACTACAGTTCATTAGTTAAATGTGGCAACCCACTTGTGAGTGTTTGTGATGATCCTACCTCATTTGTGAACTGGGATGGTATACACTATACGGAAGCAACTTATAAACTAATTTTTGAATCTATAATAGAGGGCTCATATTCCTATCCATCTTTCAAAGCTTTCTGTAATTTAAATGGCAATGAGATGTAAATTAATTCTAAATAGCCATATCAATAATTAATAAAGCATGATCTTTTTCATTCATGATCTTATTTGTTTTCTTGTTAGTGGTTATATTTAAGGAGATAAATGTCAAATAAAAACTTCCCATTCCAAGCAAGGTTACTCATTTATTAGAGGATCGTATATGTTTCTAATCTAAGTTCATTTATTATAAATCATTATTTGCCTATTATTTTACAGTCTTATTGGTGTTTTGATCTCAAGTCAAGTTTTTTATGTGTATTTGGAATTAAAAGGGGATTAATTCTTCATATTTGCTTTGTTTGGACCTTTAAAACCCAAAATTGACAAGGAAGAAAAAATATTGCTCGGAAGCTCTTCTCCATTTATATTATGTCAAATCTAAAAAATAGATCTTTTGAGATTTTAATGCAAAGTAGCCGAATGGGGGTTTTCAACAAACCTGTCAATCTCACTAATAATTCCCAATGACACAACATAGAAGGGTTATAAAAATAAAATTTGTGTAATTATCTATGATGTTGTAACTTATTTTTTTGGATCCCCACACAAAAGAGAGAGAAAAACAGAAAATACAAAAAAAAAAAAAAAATTGTCAGAAGAAAAAAAAAATCAGTGAGAAGAGGATAGAGCCCAAAAAATTATTAAAGATTAAAAATGATTAAATATAACAGAATATTGAGTGAGATCACGGGGGCGGGAAGGATCCAGGCAAATCATAATAATAAATGAGATGCAAAATCTGGTGGAAGTTGCCTATAATAAAGACCCTTGTGTGGAAACCGAAGGCCAGAAGATAGCTTTCCAATAAATAAATTAGAACAAGAACTTGAGAGTACTATCCTCTTGCAACCTAATTAATCCCATCATTTTTCACTGATCATGAAGATGTTGATCACCCTAATTCTTTCCTTTTGCCTTATTTTTGGTTTCAATGTCGAAATAGTTTCGACAACTCCATTGCAGTATGACTCAATTTTCAACTTTGGTGACTCTCTTAGCGACACTGGAAATTTCCTTCTTTCCGGTGCTCTGGCATTTCCTGTGATTGCAAAGCTCCCTTATGGAGAAACCTTCTTTCAACACGCAACCGGCCGGTGCTCCGATGGACGTCTAGTTGTTGACTTCATCTGTACATATCTTTAAATGCCCTCTCTTCCGTTTTTTTACTTTGAGTACTTAAATTAACTGAATGATCAACACGTTTACAGAACGTTTTTTTGCTGTTGTTGTTGTGTGATCGTTGAAATGTAGCTGAGGCATCTGGGTTGCCACACTTGCCACCCTATCTAGCACTCGGCAAAGATCAGCTGCATTCCTTTCATGGAGTAAATTTCGCTGTTGCTGGAGCTACTGCTCTTGATGCTAAATTCTTTTACGACCGACGAATTGGAAAAATTATGTGGACAAACGATTCATTGAGTGTTCAGCTTGGATGGTTCAAACAGTTGAAGTCCTCTCTTTGTACCAGCAAACAAGGTGAGAGTGACAAAAGCTCATAACACACTCATATTTGTGCTTAACTTACCACATGCTTCTCTTTTTGCCACTTTCTTTTCACCAGAATGTGATAATTACTTCAAAAAATCGTTATTTCTTGTGGGAGAGATTGGAGGAAACGACTATAATTATGCCTACTTTGCTGGTGGAAGCATTAAACAATTGAGAGCTTCTGTGCCTCTTGTTGTTGAAGCAATTGCTAAGGCTACCAGTGTAAGTTACATCGCATTAATTACATCAAGACTGATGAAGAAAAACACCTACAAAAAAAAAAAGGAAAAAAACATATTGGCTATATATTTTTTTTTGGTTACTTCTAAAAGTAAATTTCTCTCTTATATGTTTATATATGTGGGATATTGTGTTAGTTTTTGATAGAAGAAGGGGCTGTGGAATTGTTGGTGCCGGGGAATTTGCCGATTGGATGCTCGGCAGTGTATCTGACCTTGTTCGGAAGTCCTAACAGAACAGACTATGATCGGAATGGGTGTTTGAAAGCTTACAATGCTTTCTCCAAGTACCATAACAATCAACTCAAAACAGCCCTGCAGATGCTGAGACAAAAATACCCACATGCTAGGATAATATATGCTGACTACTATGGTGCAGCCATGCGTTTCTACCACGCGCCACAACATCATGGTAAGTCTTTTGAACTATTTGTTAGTATTAAGGTTATCAATTCCATTCCATTTCATTTGAAATAATCTAAACATTTCATATCAATTTAAAAAACAAAACAAAACGAAATAATTTTCATCTCATTTTAAATCTTGATTCGTTCTGGATTTTTTGATTAAATTTCAGCTAGAACGTTCCGGTTTTATTTCTATGCTTTTTTTTTTAATCATTGATTTTATTAAAAAAAAAATAGTTATTTAGATAATAACAAAAAATAAATAAATAAGAAAACTTATACTGAGATATATAAAAAACTAAAAAAATAAATCTAAAATAGTATCAATGAGTCCTATGTTGATTTGTTTATAATATCATTTATAATAATTAAAAAAAAAATTCTAAATATACAAACAGGTAACTAAAACTTTCTATTTTCAACATAAATCTATTTAGAGTATAGTTGGGAGTGAAATCCAAGTATTTTTAAAAAAATATAAGTTTTTGTTTTAAATTATTTATTTTATTTCTAAACATGATATTAAAAGACCAGCTTCATGTGAGCGTATTTATTAGAGTACATCATGTTTCACAAGAAAGAAGAGCCCACCTGTACCACCAGATGTATTTATTGGACCACCCAATTATATAGGTAGTTTGAATGTTACTATTAAATAAGTTTTTATATCAAAATAAATATTTTGAAGTTCATAAAAACTCCAAATTAAGATTTCCATCTATATTTTATTTTATTTTTTAAAAAAACATTTTTTTATATAAAAAACAACTTTATTTTATAGAAAACTTAACGTTAAGTATTTCAATAAAAGTCCTTAATTAATAAATCAAAATAACTTAATAATAAAACTAGTGTGAAAGAATAGTTTTGGTGTAAAATTGATAATGTTTCAATAATCTGATGCTATAAATATATTTTATTTCGACCCTTGATTCTATCTCCTCCGATAATAATCGCCTCTGGAAAAAGAACAATTAATACATTTACCAACCTACATTTTCACATCTAACATCACAGATTAAGAAAGTTTATTATAACATGCAGGATTTACAGGTGGAACTCTGACGGCTTGTTGCGGAGGAGGTGGACCATACAATTTCAATA
The DNA here is from genome assembly GCF_005239225.2 of Populus alba. NCBI lineage: Eukaryota > Viridiplantae > Streptophyta > Magnoliopsida > Malpighiales > Salicaceae > Populus > Populus alba. Next base: position 4,876,564 of record NC_133287.1, read on the forward strand.
ACTCGGCAAGGTGTGGGCACATAGGCTCAAGAACATGTAGCCATCCTTCCAGCCACGCAAATTGGGATGGAATTCACTTGACAGAAGCTGCTTACAGGTATATTGCCATGGGTTTGGTCAACGGCGGCTCTTTCACTACACCACCCCTGCGAATCCCTCTTAAATAAACCCTCATCGATCGTCACTGAAATCATGGGTGCCTACCTCGTCGAGTGATTTATTAGTGAAGCCTGTTGTTTCGGTTTGTCGAATCTTGCTGCTTTCTCATCTGCACTGGTATCTTTCGATTGTCCAGAAAGCCAGGAAAGGATTTTTAATCCAACAATAAATAAGATATATATATTGTAACTGTGTTTTCATCCCGTGTATGTCTGATAAATTCAACGAAGGTTTTTCAGTAAATTCATATGAAACATATGAAAATTCAAATCTGGAAAATCAGAGAACATACACAAGAAAAGTAGGAGCATCCTGTCCATAAAAAAAACCTAAAGATGCAGCTCATATATATTCCCCCCATCTAAGTCTAAACAAGTATTATCCCCATCCACTTGCAATAAGTGGTCGCAAGCCAGTAACCTAATGTTGCCGAGCAAATTATTTATTTTATTTTCCTTCCTTTTGAATTCACAATAATAGTATCCTCAATTAATCAAGATTAAATTTCTTTCTAAATAATCTTATAGATGTATTCACTACAACGACCTAATTCATTAAGAAGAATTAACAAATCAAGTTATAATGGATATTAAAAAAAATAATAATCTAAAAGACCCGAAGAATTATCACTGTGAATATAGACTCAATGTCGAATGGTGTAATTACTATCTTGCCCTTCTAGAAAAACTCATTTGACAGCCTCTGGGGGTATAATTGTAATTTCATAGGGACTAATCAATCATTTTGATTAGGGTCTAAGATGTCTTTCTCTATTTAATTGTACAGTATAATAACCGGTTGGGCTTTTTTTTTTTAAAAAAAAAAGAACCCATTAAATGTACTTTGTTGCCCCTTGAAACAAATATATTTTAACTAGAATCTGAGGGCTTATTAATCTTTTCCTTTTGGTCTTTTTGTAATTATGGGGTCAAGACTGGGCCAGATTCGTCTTTTGCTTAGAAAATAAATAGTAAATTTACTTGGTTATCCCTTCAATAAAAATAAATCTTAAACTAGAGTCCAAGAGCTTATTGTCTTTCAATATTTTTGTAGTTATAGGGTCAAGACAAGCAATTTGGTACTTTAAAAAAAAAAATATTTAAAGAAAGAAGTTTGTTGGTGCATTCTGTTCATGCGCTAGCATGTTAAGACACTCCGCAAGCTTCAAGTGGGACATGTGGAGGATTTAGGTTGTGAAAATTGCCCTTCCACGATGACATTAGAGAGATCACGACACCCTCTTCCAAATGAGGTGGCATGTGTGGTGGTCCAATGGGTTGTTTGTGTCCGACAACATTTTCTTTATTTCTTTTCTTTTTCTCTCTTTTTACCTTGAAAAATGTGTAGTTCAATCAGAAAATCCATGTTGTCCTTTTGTTTTATCTTGGTATTTGATTTAGTTCTCTTGCTTTTGATTGAATGATTTTTTCCCTTTAAATTTTTAAAAAACTTTAAATTTCTTTTTGATTTTACCCTTGATTAAAATGTTATTTTTTCTCTTATTTTATCTTGGTTTCATGTTTGATCCTGTTTCTTTTGATTTCAGGTTTTTCTTTTGTTTTTTTTTGTTAAATGTTTGATTTGTTTTCAATTTTACCCTTGAATCAATTAATGTTAACTCTCCCCCTTTTTGGATATGGTCCTCATTATTTTATATTAATATATTTTTAGGGCTTTTTATCAAATTCTTTACTTTTTTTTTTCTAATTTCATTCTTTAAAATGTTAATTTTTCTTTTATTTTGTTTTGATTTTAGATTTGCTCATCTTTGTCTTTCTTTTGATTTTAGGTTTTTGTTGAGTTCTTTTGTGAACTCCCGAACTCCCCACCAAGATATTTGCTCACCTAAGATTTTGCCATGAAATTAGAAAGTGAACTCATTGGTCTTTCAAGGATATAATAAATTATTTTTAATACCAGCACATTAAAACAATTTGAAAAATAAAAAATTATTTTTTAAAAAAATTTCTTTTGAAAAATAAATTAAGGGGCTCTTAACCACTTCAACTCACACATGTAACATACCATACCAAGGCCACAAAACGAAACCATACTTTCACAATTTACTTCAATAATCCCATACAAAAGAAAAGAACAAGGTGGCAATTGCAAAGCTCTTTGGCAAGTCTGAATCAACAAAAGTTGAATCATAGGTCCTGTTTCTTTCATTCAAATATATTGGGTTTGGCTGGATAAAGCTACGGATACTGGTGGTTCAAACACTCTTTAGAATTCTGAAAATATATGTGTGTGGATGAGTATAAAGAAATGAGAGAAAAATCAATGGAGGGAAGGAAAATGGATATGGGAGTGTAATTGTCTATGTTCATATTCAATTGGAGTTGAGAATAATGGAATGTGTTGGATTGTGCCTTAGCCAACCTTCCTATTTATATAGAGGTAGCAGAACACTACAGTAACTGTAATGATTACAACATCCTATATTACTTTCCTATTCTGATACATACATGAGTAACTGTAATGATTACAACATCATATATTAATTTTCTATTCTATAATATGCCCCCTCAAGTTGAGGGTAGGGGATCAACTCGAAGCTTGAACCGAAAAGCAGTAAAGGATGCAACAGGAAGCGGTTTAGTGAAGACATCGGCATGTTGATCCCAAGAAGGAACAAAACGAATATGAATTTCTTTCTTGGCAACACGATCACAGATACAGTGATAATCCACTTCAACATGCTTAGTGCGAGCATGGAAGATAGGATTTGCTGAGAGATAGGTAGCACGAAGATTATCACACCAAATGGTAAGAGCAGAGACTGAGGGAACATGCAAATCTGTTAACAAGTATTGAAGCCAAATGACTTCAGCGGTACCATCAACAAGGGCTTTATACTTAACCTCAATAGAGGAGCGAGCAACAGTGCGTTGCTTGCTGGATTTCCAAGAAATCGGCGTCTGACCAAAAAAGACAAGATAGCCGCTTGTAGATTTGTGATCATCAATACTATCAGCCCAATCTGCATTTGTAAAGCCATGTAGAGCAAAAGAGGACCCTCGAGTGATATGGAAACCATAAGATTTCGTACCTTTAAGATAGCGTCAAATACGTTTGACAGTGGCCCAATGAGAATCTGTAGGAGCATGCATAAACTGACAGACTCTGTTAACAGCAAAACATATATCTAGACGGGTGAAGGTAAGATATTGAAGAGCACCCACGATTTGACGAAATCATGTAGGATTAGAGAATGAATGATTCGCTAATAAAATGACTTTCAAAAGGGAGACTGGAGTATCAACTGGTTTGTAGGAAGTCATACCAACTCGGGTGAGGATGTCAAGAATATATTTATGTTGATGTAGCATTAAACCCTTACCGGTAGACTGAACTTCAATACCCAAAAAGTAGTGAATAACACCTAAGTCACGAAGCTTGAACTTAGAGCTGAGTAACTGTATATGGTGATGGAGCATAGCAGAGTTGCTACCTGTGAGCAGAATATCATCAACATACACCAGGAGATAAAAGATATTAGTACCATCAGATAAGATAAACAGGGAGGTGTCAACTTTGGAAGCTCGGAAACCGATGGAGAGCAAAAAGTCACTTAAACGAGTGTACCATGCTCTCGGTGCCTGTTTCAAACCATATAATGATTTGTGCAATCTCCACACATGAGATGGAAGAGAAGAGTCAATGAAACTTGGAGGCTATTTCATGTAGACCTCTTTATAAGAACACCATTGAGGAAGACATTATGAATATCAAGCTGATAAATCTTCCAATTTCACGAAACCGCGATAGAGAAAACCAATCGAACAATGGTCTGCTTAATAACTGGACTGAAGGTTTCAAAATAATCAATACCTTCCTGCTGGGTAAAACCTCTAGCAACAAGGCGTGCTTTATAGAGCTCAATACTACCATTAACATGACGTTTGATCTGATATAACCATCTACTGCCAACAACATTCATCGAAGGATAAAATGGAACCAAAGACCAAGTGTGATTTTCGTGTAAAACGGTGATCTCATCACACATATCATTATGTCAAACTGCATACCGGTAGAATACAGTACCCATGTGGAGGTAGAAGTAGCGGCAGCAGAAGCAACCAGATCAACTGTCTTCGGTTGCTGCGGTTTAAGAGTCATAGGATGTCTGCTATGTGCTGGTGGAGACGCAGGGGAAGATGATTGTAGCGAGGAGACCTGTGGCAGCTAATAAGAAGACAAATCAACCATAAGTTGCAGACTAGCGGGAGAGAATGATAAAGAAGCAGCCTCAAGCACAAGACTGTTAATAGAGGAGGGGCTGGAAGCAGAGACTGAAGCTGCAGGAGTGCTGGCCAGGGAGGGCGAAGCAGGGGAGGGACTAGAAAGTTCCCCAAGACCATGAGGAGAGGAGAGCAATTGACGATCTAAACCTGCATCATAAGGGTTAGATAAACAAGCATGGGATGATGGCCAAGGGATGGGTGGAGGCTATGGTCGGGTGGCTCTTTGGAGTGGCAGAGTGGAGTGTTGTGGGTTGTTTGGGTGGCTGGTGAAAGTGGGTTGTTTGGGTGGTGTAGCAAATTTGGGAGGGTGACAGTAGCAGGTGGGGGTTGTGGTGGAGACCTTTGCAATCTGTTTAGAATTATCATATGGAAACACATGTTCATGGAAGCGGACATGACAGGAAAATAAATACGATGAGATGCAATGTCAAGACATCGATAACCAAAATGTGAGGAACTATATCCAAAAAACACATATGGAGAGGAATGAAAATCCAATTTATGATTATTATATGGACGAAGAAAAGGAAAACAGAGACACCCAAAGGTAGGCAAAAAATGATAATTAGAAGACCGTTGAAATAAACAATCAAACGGAGAGCGATGGTCAAGAACAGGAGTAGGCATGTGATTTTTAAGATAAACAGAGGTTTCAAAAGCATAATTCCAGAATCAAAAAGGTGCTTTACATTGCCTTAAAAGAGTAGGACTTGTTTCCACAATATGCCTATGACGACGCTCTACTGTTCCATTTTGTTTATGAGTATGGGGACAAATCAGACGATGATGAATACCAATGGTCTGAAAAAATATGGATAGTTTTCGGTATTCACCGCCCCAATCAGTTTGAACAGATTTTATTTTTAATGAAAATTGACGTTCGACAAGAGTCTGAAATTGATGAAAAACATAATAAACATCAGACTTGGCAACGAGAGGATAATACCATACATATTTAGTATAAGCATCAACAAAGAAAATAAAATAACGATAGCCATCTGAAGAAAAAAGAGGAGCAGGGCCCCATACATCACTAAAAATTAATTCAAGTGGAGTAGAAGTTTTGTGACCCGTAAGTCCTAAAGACAAACGCGATGATTTTCCTAAAGGACAACTTTGACATTGAAAATTAAGATGTTTGTTGTTACAAATGATCTTATTTTTCAAGATTAACAATTAAAAAATACATGAAGTAGGATGACCTAGTCGATGATGCCATAAATCGACAAAGGTAGAAGTGCAGGGAGACCAATAGGCTTGAGGAACTGACGTGACGGAAGACTTGGTCAGGGCATAGAGACCATCTTTACTCTGACCTGAGAGAAGGACTTCATGGGTGTTGAAATCCTTGACATAAAACACACAAGGGTGAAATTCAAAATAAACATCATTATCAAGATAAAATTTCTGAACAAAGAGCAGAGGTTTCGTGATTGCAAAAATATGAAGAACATTAGATAAGGTGAAAGAACGATGTGGTGTATATATTTTTGTATGAAAAAGATGAGATATAGGAAGGCCCTTACCATCACCAACATGCAAATTATTATTACCAAGATACGGTTTTGAAATGGTCAAGGTGGCAAGATCAGTTGTGACGTGTTGGCCATAACCTCGCTACTGGAATTAAGGGCAATGGGGAGCTGTATGGCCAAAATTCTGACACAGTTGGCAGTGTGGAATCTGCCCCCTATTGCGCTGCCAAGAGCCTTGCCTATTGTCACCGAAGGAGGAGTTTAGGAAGCTGCGGTGATCAGGTCTGGAGCCAGCAAATCGGTTGCCTTTGTTGTTGGACTGGTTGGGACACTAGCCACTGTTGAAGCAGCCCCTGCTGCGGCCAGAATTGCCAAAAGCCTGGCGCTGTGCATAAAGAGCAGAAGATGGAATGCTGGGTGTGGGTAGTAGAGGAGCATGTATGGCAGCAGAAGATTTATGAAGAAATTCATATGTGAGGAGATGGCTGTGAAGATTTGCATACGATAAAGGTTCAGCCTTGGTAATAAGACTGGTAACTAAGTCTTTAAACTCTCCCTAAAGACCACGAAACACATATAAATTGAAATCTTCAAGCGAAACTGGCCGACCAGCAGTGGCCAATTCATCAAATAAGGCCTTCGCTTTTTGTATAAATTGAGTTACTGATTCATCACCCTGTCGAAGATCCTGAAGAGAGTTGTGAAGTTGCATAATACGAGAGTTAGAGGTGGAAGCGAGAGCTCGCTGAAGAGTGCTCCAAGCTGAACAAGAACTTTGACAGCCAACAACAAGATGCAAAACTTCCATAAATAGGGAGGAAAGAAGAGCACATAGAATAAGTTGGTCCTGTTGTTTCCAGGTTTGAAAAAGCAAATTTACCTGAAGAGAGATACCATCATGGGTAAGAACATGTGTTGACGGACATGTGTTGGAGCCATCAACAAAACCAAAAACTCCTTGGCCTAGGAGGTAAGGCAACATTTGCATACGCCAATATAAATAATTGGTGTTTGTTAATTAGAGGCAGCAGACGTGGGCTACAAAAGGAGGCGTTTACCAGCCATGGCAGAGGAGTCGCTGCAAGAGAAGAGGGCTGCATTGCCAGAGAAGAAGAAAGCTGGACTGCTGGTGCTGCAGAATTTAAAGATGTATGTGGTGGCTGTTCCATTGAAGAAAGGAGGCTGGGAGGCTGTGAGAAAAGTAGGTTTAATTTATTTTAGGGTTTTGTGGCTCTGAAACCAAGTTGAGAATAATAGAATGTGTTGGATTGTGCCTTAGCCAACCTTCCTATTTATATAAAGTTAGCAGAACATTACAGTAATTGTAATGATTACAACATCCTATATTACTTTCCTATTCTGATAGATACATGAGTAACTGTAATGATTATAACATTTTATATTAATTTTCTATTCTATAATAATTGGAAATGAGGAAAATGAAATGAAAATGAGTAATCCTTTTTCACACTGCTTCGAAATGAAATGAAAGGAATTTTTTTTTAAGAGAATCACTATGTTGCTCTTTAAGATTTTCAAATATAGAGTTAAGAGTAAGACTAAGAATTTAATTATTTAAATTAAACTCTTTGTGCATCGTTTCTTAAAATTATATATAGAAATTGATTTTTTTCAAGTAGTGGTTGTGATTGCTTTTCAAAGTGAATCAAAATAATTTATTTTTTTATTTTTTAAAAATTATTTTTGATATCAGCGCATTAACATAATCTAAAAATACCAACAAAATATTAATTTAAACCAAAGAAAAAAATTTATTTTTTTCAAAAGCACTTTTGAAACGCAAAAACAAGTAGGGTTAAAAGAGAAAGCTTGGCCTCATTTTCATTCTATACCTTTTTTGCACCCTCGGATAAAAAAAAAACATTTAATTGAATTCATCCCACTTTCTTTCTTCTAAAATTTTTTATTCAAACATATTGAAGGAGGAATAAATATGAGTTAGTTTTTGCTATTTATGGAATTGTCTATTTTGTTTTACTTTTTATTAAAAAACAATAACTTAGGTTTCTTGGTGCAATCAAGAACTGACCTTTTGCTAGTTTATTTTTGCTAAAATTGATGTTTTCTTAATTATATATTCGGATAACTCTTACTTCCTAGTTTTGTAAGTACTTTATGCTTTTATGTGTATAAACTTTAATTGCATAATTATCATTGTTTTCTCCTTAAATAAAAGAAACTCTTAAAATCTATAGATTTACATGAATCTGTTTGATTCACTCTAGACTCGAATATGTACTAAAGCAAGCATAAACACAATCCAAATTCCAAAGCATCCATTTTTTAGATTTAAAAAAAAAACCCGATCCGATATCCTAGCAACCTATCCAGAATAGTTAGGCAGCTAGCCGAACCTAATGCGAAGTCTTTAAATGAATCCGAACCGAGTTGTATATTATTTTATAATAATAGATTATTTTATTCTTTCAAATAAGATGATGAAGCAAAGCCATTATGAGAGTGGCTTGCCGAAGGAGCAAGGCAAGGCAATTATGTAGAAAAGAAATGGTAAGGTAAGGGAAGAAACCCAGAAGCAAACTACAGCTAGCGAATCGTGTTGTGTTATTATTACCCTGCAACTTGCCATTGATGGAATTCCATTTTGATTGGAGCTTAAAAAACTCAAGTTGAGGACGGTATACAGAAACCAATATGCTTACCAAATTCACGCTCGTAGGCACATTCAAAAGACGGTGAATATCGCCATGATGAAACTCATTTAGACTAATGCAACCGGTGACCTCAAGATTAGTGTATTTGAAAGGGGAAAAAAAGTGCCTCTCTCTGCTTGAAATGACAAAAAGAATCAATGTTTTCGTTGGTTATTAAATCTTGGATGTTCTTGGGCGATGTGCTCCTCTCTAGAAGAATTTATTTATAATTAGATTTTAAAGAGGTCATTTTCTGCCAAAAAGTAGATCCACAAAAATACGTTATCATGAAGAATTCATTAGAATTCAAACCATTCATTTTTTATTTATGGCCATTCATTTTTTACTTCTGTAGCATTTAAGAAAGTGGGATTCACTATCTGCGGGGCTCAAACCTATGAAGTGCATGTTCGTCAACTCCCATTTCCAGCTTTATGATGTTGACTTCCTGCTCAAAGTCTTCCTCTATTCCCTTGCAGAGCATCTTCAGCACACAATACAGCGAGTCCACAACTCTAGTCATCCGTTAACAGACAAACCGACTGCCTAACTTCATCCTGCAACGTTTGAAGGATTCTCGATCATGGATGTTGACTTGCTGTTCAAAGTCTTGCCATTAACAGATGCATTTATCAATTATCTGGGATCGATTCTTTACGCGAGCTCGATATTTTATTTTTATATTTTTCATCGTTTAGTTATGTATGTTCTTTATTATAGTATCGACAAACAATTGGAATTGGTACTTGAAATGTTTTTTTTTTTTTTTATAAGGAAAATATTTTTTTTATATGAAAGAGAAATTTGAATTCAAAACTTTTTAGGATAGAAAATATACTAATATCAATTAAACTTAAATCTATTAGCTAAATAAATTTACCTACAAAGAAACAGATAAAAGAAGGTGAGATGTTTAGTTTCCATTATATTATTTTTTAACACACACCCTCAAGTGAAAGCTCTTTGAACTTGAAACTTACATAGATCCACATTAACTTATATTTAATTTTTATCAAATAAATAGGGATTGTGAAATTCAAACTTATGACTAGTTCGTCATCAAGGTTCTAAAACCATGTCAAAGAACCATCTAAACCCAATAACTTAAACTGTTAGGTGAGATCCCAAGATATGATTTGTATTATTCTCTAACAAATTCAATCTAAAAATTTAAATTGTTAGGTAAAGTTTCAAGATATGATTTATATTATTCTCTAACATGTCTTTTCAAGTAAAAATCATTTGAACTTAAAGCTTGCACAATATCACACTATCTTGTGTTTAATTTTTATTAAATAAATAAGGATGATGAGATTCAAACTCATGATTGCTTGATCATCAATGCTCTGATATCATGCTAAAAAACCAATTCAACTCAAAAGCTTAAACTGTTAAATGAGATTCCATAATATATTTTATATTATTCTCTAATAATATGAAATAACAGCTCAACCCACGTCAATACAAGTTTATAGTTGATTTATAGGTGAGACAATGAATAATCAGCCTTTAGCCACAATCTTTTTAATCTACCTTAAAACCCTCTTGCAAGCTATTATAAACCTTAGCTTGAGCTGACAACTAAATAGAGATAAGAGAATATAAGTTATTTTGAGGGTAACGTGGCCTCCAAAAGACAATGGTCTTTTCTTAAATGATTGAATTTCATAACATTTCATTTAAAACAAGGATTTAAATACAGGAAATCATAGGAGTTGCTACCTTAGTTTACTCCTACTTGTACTCATAGCTTGTTACTTAACAAACTAGTTATTTTGACTCCTGCTTCTAAGGAATTAGCAACAACAACATTATTGACTATTTCAAATAAAAGACCAAGTAAATGATAACAAAAGACTAGTAAGTAAGCAATATCTTCAACCAGACTTCCCCAACAGTAGACTAGGATTGTAACAATGCCCCCCCCCCTCAAGACTAACCTTATCCCCAAGGTTAAGTTTAGGAAATCGCCTTTTCATATCAAATAATCGCTCCCAAGTTGCAGAAGCCCGAGAAGTGCCTTCCTATTGAACTAGGATCTCAGTAACATTGCGTCGACCTCTATGAACTATGCGACCGTCCAGCACATGAGAAGGTTTGGGCTCTAGGATTCCTTCATCTGAAATATCTGGAAGGGAAATTTGTGATACGTTTGCAATACCTAATTTCCTCTTTAGTTGGGATACATGGAAAACATTGGATTTTTGCAAATGAAGGAAAATTTAGCTTGTAAGCCACAACCCCAATCTTGTCTTTGATCTGAAACTGACCATAATATCGTGGTGAAAGCTTGAGAGATTTTCGTATTGCAACTGAGCATTAGCGATACGGCTATGGGCGTAAGTAAACATAATCACCACCCTCAAATTCACGTTCAATGCGCTTCCTATCAACAAAGGTCTTCATGTGGTTTTGAGCTTCATGTAGATTTTGTCACAGCAATTAAAGAATAGATGAACGAGTTCTTAGTTGTTCATCCAACTGAGGTAAAGAAGAGGACTAGTCAATATATGGAACTAACTTTGGAGGCTTGCATCCATAAATTGCTTCAAAAGGAGTATAGCCAGTAGAGGAGTTCACGCCAGTATTATGCCAATACTCTGCCAATGTGAGGAATTGCATCCAATCTTTAGGTCGAAGGCTAACAAAACACCGAAGATAAGTCTGAAGACACCTATTGATTACTTTCTTCTGACCCTACATTTGAGGGTGATAAGAAGAGCTAAAATGGAGACTTGTCCCTTGTAACTTGAATAACTATTGCCAAAAGTCACTAAGAAAAACACGATCACGATCACTTATGATGGTTTTAGGCATGCCATGGAATTTGAATACGTTATCAAAGAAGGCTTATGCAACAGATGAGGCTATATATGGATGAGACATTGAGATGAAGTGAGCATATTTGGACAAGCATCCACGACAACAAAAATGACATTTTTATTATTGGATTTGGGTAACTCATCGATAAAATCCATCGATATATCTTCTCAAATCTGGTGTGGAACTAGAAGTGGTTGCAAAAGACCTGCAGGATGAACATTTTCTGACTTGTTGCGTTGACAGGTTTCACACTCCTGGATATACTCCTATGATGATCAGTTCGAACTATAAAATAGCTGCCAAGAAAATAAGGACACCATCGCTAAACAGCAAGGATGAGTGCAAGCAACTCTTTTTCATAAGTAGAGAGTTAGAGATTTTTACCATGCAAGGCTTGGTTGAAATAGGCCTAGGGACGTCCTGATTGCATGAGGACTATATCAATGCCACTTCCCGATGCATCACGCTCGATCACAAACTTTTTTGAGAAATCACGAAGTGCTAAAACTTGCAGGCGAGTCATAGCCATTTTAAGTTCGTTGAAAACTAATTCAGATGTAGGAGTCCATCGAAAAGCCCCCTTCTTGAGCATATCTGTAAGAGGTCTTGCAATCTATCCATATCCGTTCACAAACTTTCTATAATATCTAGTGAGGCCAATGAATCCACGCAAGGATTTCAGTGAAGATGGAAAAGGCCATTGAAGGATGGATTAAATCTTCTTCTTATCAGCAGCAACACCATTAGCAAAAATCACTTGTCCCAAATAATCAATTTCAGAACACCTAAAACAACATTTAGAGAACTTAGCATGTAGTTTATGAAGATGAAGGATCTCCAAAGTTTTTTGAATATGAATGACATGCTCTTCCTCTAAATGGTTGTAAACTAGGATATTGTTGAACAAGACTAGAATGAATTGTCTTAAAATGGATGAAAGATTTCATTCATGAGGCTTTGAAAAGTTGATGGTGCGTTTGTGAGGTCGAAAGGCATAACAAGGAACTTGTAATGGCCATCATATGTCCTAAATGCATTTTTAGAAATGTCCTCGTCGGCTATCCTGATTTCGTGGAAACTTGATCTCATGTGTAATTTGGAGAAGATGGTTGCCCTATAAAGCTCATCAAGAAGCTCATCAACCACAGGTATAGGAAATCGATCCTTGACTATGAAAGCGTTCAAAGCATGGTAATCAACACATAATTGCCAAGTGCCATCATGTTTGCGAACTAACAAAACAGGAGATGAGAATGGGCGGTGACTTGGATGAATTATTCCTTTATGGAGCATCACTTAACCATGTGTTCAATTTTAGCCTTCTGAAGCATCAAGTATCGGTATGGTCGAACATTAGTAGGCGATGTACTTGGAGGAAGTGTAATGCAATGATCATGATACCAAGTAGGAGGCAAACTTGATGGTGGACAAAACAGATCAGAAAAACCATCAATGACTGCCTAGATAGTGGGTGGAACTTGATAAACGTTGTCGATGGCATAAATATGTGAAACATCTAGAATCAGACTTGGCGGTCTAAACCGATAAAGTTTCTCCAATTTGTGACATAAGAGGACGAACAACTCTTTTGTAGGTATACCAGCTAGCCTATATGTTTTCCCTTGGTGACAAAATTCCATGGTTAGTTTGGAGAAATCTCATAAAATGGGACCAAGGGTATGTAGTCAATGGGCACCCAAAACAATATTATATCCCCCAAGGGAAATGAGGTAAAAATCTGAGGTAACTGGAACTCCTTGGATGTCAATAAATATATTTTGACATTGCCCCTCACCATATAAGCGATCTCCATTAGCCACCATGACATCAAAGGAAGTCTTACAAGATATAGGAAGATTGAGCCTTGATGCAACTGAAGGATCCAAGAAATTATGAGTAGAGCCAAAGTCTAGTAATATGTAAAGAGATTTATTGTGATAATAACAAGTGATACACATAGTCTGGGGGTTCGCAGCACCTGCAATGGCATAAAGAGATATCTTTGGATGTGGAATAGCATCACTATCAGGAAAGCAGTCAATATCTTCATCACAATAATCGTTTCCATCAATAAGGAAGAGAGTAAGAGATTTACATTTGTGGCCAAGTTTAAATTTCTCATCACAATTGTAGCACAATTTTTTTTTCCTGGCACTCTTTCATCTCTTCAAAAGATATCTTTTTCACCTTGGGTCTGGAACTGTCTGGGTGAGTGCTTGGGGTCTTGGAAACTTCTATGATCTCTTAAGGAACTCTTCTCCTGGAGACAAGCGAGACCTATTGCATCTTTTAAAGAAGTGGGGTGGAATGACTTAACATTTTTCTTGATGTCATCTTTGAGACCACTAATGTAAGTACGTGTGAGAAATTTGTCAGGAAGACCATCGATTCATTGAGCCAAATTCTCAAACTGACTTTGGTAAGCTGCAATTGTGGAAGTTTGACGAAGTTTTGACAGTTCTCCCTCTGGATCCTCATATTCTGTAGGTCCAAACCACTTTTCAAGAGCTTGGATAAACAATACCTAATCATTAAGCTCACCTTCATATTGAAAATATTTGTAATATTGGAGTGCTGCTCCCTTCAAGTGGAACGAAGCATAAAGGAGACGTTGGGCTAGAGGGATTTGATGTAGCAGGAAGTATTGATTAGCTAGTAAAGTCCGGCTAGAGGGGTCTTCGGTGCCATCATATTTGTAAAGATCAATATTTAGCCCTTTTATCGGTAACCCGCTAGAATCAAAAGCCAGTGAATGCCTTATTGAAGGTCCAATACTATGTTCTTCTCTCACAGGTTGTGGTTCTTTGGTGAGCTTTTCAATGGATAAGGTAAGGGCTGTAATTTGTTGTTGAATATCAGTCATATGGGTGTTGATTTGTTACATCATTGAACCTTGCCTAGAAACTGTTTCTGATAAGACATTAAAACGAGTTCCCAAGGCGTCTTGGTTAGACATATTTATAAGAAAGGGAGGGGTCTTGGGTTTTAAGGTTAATGATGAAGATGGCAGAGGAAGCTCAGCTCTAATACCACTAATATAAACCTTAAATTGAGCTGGCAACTAAATAGGGATAAGAGAATATAAGCTACTTCAAGGGTAACTTGGCCTCCAAAAGACAATGATCTTTTCTTGAATGATTGAATTTCTTAACATTTCATTTAAAACAAGGATTTAAATACAGGAAACCATAGGAGTTGCTTCCTCGGTTTACTCCTACTTGTACTCATAGGTTTTTACTTAACAAACTAGTTATTTTGACTCCTACTTTTAAGGAATTAGCAATAGCAACATTATTGACTATTTCAAACAAAAGACCAAGTAAATGATAACAAAAGACTAGTAAGTAAACAATATCATCAACCAGACTTCCCTAACAATAGACTAGGATTGTAACACAAGCCTATTAACCAGCCTACCAACCAAGTTCGAGCTAACTTGAATTGGCATATTTTTTTTACTGAGAAAGAGATATCTTGTCTGGGGCGACAATGTAAATTGAAAAGAGCCAGCCATGTGATTGTAAGGTTATCGATTCTTTATAAGCTCACCTTTATGAAGACTAAGTCTTGTATTGGATGCCATAGGGGTTTTGATTCATTTTGTCTCTTCCATGAGTGTTATGGCTATTAAAGAAGAACACATTACCTTGTTTAGTCACTTTGATGGTCAAGGTAATGAACCTATCTCTAATCATGTAGCTTAGACTAACTCTATTGATAATCTCTTCACAATTGAATCAAGTAAAGAAGAACTAGGACTTGTCAAAAACTATTATCTATATAACAAATAGTTAGATAGCTTCATCTCTAAGATGAGCCATTATTTGACTATTTAAAGCCAATAATTCTTAGTAAACAAATAAACCTTTAAGGTCATACTATCTTTTTTTGTTGTAGGAGATCAATTTTGTTTTTTTGTTTTTGTTTTTTGTAAGTCTGTTCCTTTTTTGTTTCCTATATTTTACTTTGGTTATTGATTTAATAACCTTTTCAATATATTATTGATGATTATCTAAAAAACAAAACCCTTGAGGCCATGCTTTTGATACTTGCTTCAAGTCATACAAGACTTTTAAAGTTTCCACACACAATCAGGACATCTCTAATTTACGAACCTTGTGGTTATAGAAAGTTATCATCCTTTAGATATTAAGAAAGGCATTCAAAATGTCCTATTACTTTCATATTTCATTCTTCGCAAATAGGCAAATAAAGAATAGTTAGAATCGTAATTGTATTCATAATTGGATTGTCATCTATTGTGTGTAGTCTCAGGTTACTAATCAATGCCTTCCTAATGTGTGTAGTCTCAGGTTACTAATCTTGTTTGGCATCTATTAACAGTTCCATCTAAATCTTGGTTGACTTTAAACAACAAATTATTGTTGTCTACGATATTAGCATTAGGTAGTTGGGTATTAGAATCGTACCATGAAAAATCAACGCAAAAATTTCAACCTCTAGCTAGGGCCTCTTGCTAATATTTGTGCCTTATAGTTTTTATGTAAAAGGATATAGCTCAAGCACACACACCCTCTATCATTTGAAGTTTTTTCTAGCTTTGTAGTAGTAATTCTCTTCTTCACTATGAATGACCTTAATTCTATTAAATGCTAATTGGACAATCCATTAGTTCTGGCCCTTAAGAACACAAGTGTGACTTGTAGGAGGAATAGACAGTTGTGTATAAAGATGAACATCTTTAAGATCATAATGGTATTTTTTCATGCTAATAGATCAGATTTAGTTGATGAATTGCTTATAAGAGAGGTGGTGGATGCATCAGGTATTTGAGAGTTGCTTTTTGAGGATGTATTTGTTAGTTATTAAACTTGTTTATCAAGATTAAGTGTATTGAAGTTAGTTTAATCAATAATCATCCATACTAGAAATACTATGAATCTAGAAATACTATGAATCTAGAGTAAGTATTGAAGAGTCTCTGAAAAATGGTTTTGGGGAAGAGAAACAGTGGTTGGCTGGCTTAGGAGATTGGGTTCTCTGGGTTTTTTCAAGGTCAGGGAGGCGGCCGTTCGGGTTTCGAAGGGTGGCGGCCATAGAAGAAAAGGTTTTAGGTTCTAGGGTTTTCTTCCTTTTTCTCCCCCCGTGTCAGAATTTTCTCCCCCTGAATCAATTCCCCCCCCCCCCAATTTTTCACTGTAGCATCGTATTTATAGGAGAGGTGTGACTTGGCCAAAATCACAATGGTCCCTCAACTTTTCCTTTTTTGTTAATTTTGATTTTCTCTTATTTTTTTGTATTTTTTAAAGCGGGCAATATCAACTTCGACTCAACAAGAAAAATCAGTGATTGTAAAATTTACGCGTTAAAAGTTGAACGCGTTCAAAACCCCTAAAAATTTAAATTATTTTGAGGTGACGTTAAAAATGCTAAAAACGATGCAAATATATCAAAAATACATTTTTTGGGGTTTTCTTTGTTTTTTTTCCATTTTTTATTTTTTTCTGAAAATTTATCAAAAATATGGGTCAAAAATTAGGTAGCAACAGTAGGGATGTTTGGGTGGTGTTGGAGGTGTGGTAGAGTTGCTGGGTGAGGCATTTTGTAGGTCTGTTGAGAGAAAATTGTAGGGGGTGATCAAGGTGGGAAAGTGTGTGGGCTGTAAGGAAGTGGCTGGGGGTCGTGCTAGCTGTTCAAAATCTATAAAAGAAAACACATTTTCATAAAAACAAACATGATGGGAGACATATATGTTGAAAGGCGAAGTCGAGACAACGATAACCATGGTATGAGGAACTATAGCCTAAGAACATATAAGGAGAGGAATGAAAATCCAACTTATGAGCATGATACGGATGCAGAAATGAAAAACAAAGACACCCAAAAGTACATAGAAAATCATAATCAGGAATATGATTAAACAGACATTCAAAGGGAGATTGATTTTGGAGGACAATAGTAGCATACGATTGATGAGATAGAATGAAGAATCAAACATATAATTCAAAAATCATAATGGAGCACTACATTGACCTAAGAGTGTAAGACCAGTTTCAACAATATGACTATGATGACGCTCAACACTGCTATTTTGCTCATGCATTTGAGGACAGACTCATATGTGATGAATACTAATAGTTTGAAAGAAACTATTTAACTTATGATATTCACCGCCCCAATTAATTTGAACATATTTAATTTATGTGAAAACTAACATTCAACAAGTGTTTGAAACATTGAAAAGTGGAAAATACATTAGGTTAGGCAACAAGCAGATAATACCATATATGTTTGGTATGCGCATCGACAAAGATAACAAAGTAACAAAAACCATCAGAAGAAAACATAAGAGCAGGGCCCAAACATCACTAAATATTAAATCAAGTGGAGCAATAGTTTTGTGACCCTTAGGTCGCAATGGCAGATGCAAAGACTTGCCAAGCGGACAAGCTTGACATTGAATAAGTGAGTATCTAGAAGTAAACATTATTTTATTTTTGAAAACTAACAAATAAAAAATATAAGTATGATGAACTAATCGGCGATGCCACAGATCAATAGTGGTAAAGACGCAAGGAGACCAATAAGCTTAAGAAATGGTAGTGGTAGAAGACTTCGAGAGAACATAGAGACCATCATTACTCTGACTAGAAAGGAGGGTGGTGAGATCCTTTACATAAAACACAGAGGCATGAAATTCAAAATAAACATTATTATCATGATAAAATTTCTGAATAGATAGCAATGGTTTGGTAATGCGAGGAACATGGAGAACGTTAGATAATGTAAAGGTGTGTTTAGGGGAATGTAAGATTGTATGCCAATATAGGATATGGATAGACCCTTACTGTCACCAACATGCAAATGATTATTACCAAGATAGGGTGCAGAATCAATCAGAGTCGCAAGATCATGTGTAACGTGTTGGTTCGCACCGGTGTCTAGGAACCAAGTACATGTAAAAACTAGACCAATAGCAAGATGGGCAGAGGGCTAGTGACCACTAATGCAAAACTCAACACATTGCGTGGTTGTATGGTCAAAGGAGAAGCATAGCTGACACTTGATGAGTTGCTCAAAAGATTGGTGAGAAGCCACTGTCCAGCAGCAAGCTGTTTGGACTGCTGCCTATGACTCTACTTTCAGTCCATGGGAGCAGAGGAATGAGAGCCATAAAAATTAGACCTGCCATGTTTATTGTACCAGTTGCTGCTAAAGCACCAGCCACCGTGGAAATGACCTTTGTTACGGTTAAAATTAGAGCTGGTCTGCTGCTGTGCAAGATGAGCAGAGGGCAACAGAGATGGTGTAGGCAATATAGGTGGATTTGCAGCCATGAAGGGAATAGAAGACTTATGTAGAAACTCATGAATAAGAAGATATTTGTGAAGGTTCGTGTATGACAACGATTATGCCTTGGTCACAACACTTGGTACCAAGTCTGTAAACTTACCACAAAGACCATGTAATAAATAGAAGTTGAAGTATTCATGAGAGAGGGGTCAGCCAACAGCAACCAATTCATCAAATAATTACTTGGCTTGCTACATATATGTAGTAACCGAAGCATCTCTTTATCGAAGATCTTGAAAAGACCCGTGGAGTTGCATAATGCGAGAATGTGATGGAGAAGTGAGCGTTTTCTCAAGAGTGAGCCATACACAAGAAGAAGTCTGACAATTTACCACAAGGTGTAGGATGTATATGGATAGGAAGGAGAGTAAAGTGCTTAAAATAACTAATCATGTTGCTTCCAACGGAGAAAAGAAGGGTTGATTTCCGAAGAAGAACCATCAGAACAATCAGAAATTAACATGAAAGGGAGGACACGACACTAAGTCATCGACAAAGTGAAAAGCACCTTGACCAAGAAGATATGGCTTCATCTGCATTCGCTAATAGAGATAGTTTGTGGTTGTAAGCTTCAACGAGACCACTTGATGAGTGTTGGACATCACAATAATAGAAGGAGTCGTTATTCCCATGATGTGAAGAGGGATGAAAAAAACATGAAAGAAAGAGACATGGTTTTGCTCTGCAAGTTGGGGCCGCTGCTGGTGGGAGAAGGAACCAGTGGCAATAGCTTTTGAGTGGCTGGCTAGTTTGGCTGCACCACCATTTTGGTGGGGGAGAAGGTGGTAGCAACAACAGATTCCATTTATGAGAGGGAGAGAGGAGGCTGACTGCAAGGAGGGAAAGGAGAAAAAGAGTTCTAACGGCATAACGCTCTGATACCAAGTAGAGAATAATTATGAGGCTTAACCTATTGGTTAGCCAACCTTTTCTATATATATATGTGTAGGGCAATATACAATAGTAATTGTGGGGTTACAACACAAGAGTATGACTATAATATTTCTTATATAGTATATTTTCTAAATAGGCATTAATATTAATGAATGGAACCATGTATTATAACATGTATTGATAATGACTTAATGCTTTTCTTTATGTGTGAGATGAAACAACAATCTACTTTTTAAATCTCCTAAAAAGGATAGATAAGAAAGTTTAATTTGACATAAAAAAAAAAAAACTAATAATAACTTGAAAGATCACATTTCACTCCTTTTTTTTTGTTTAATATGTTTTCTAATTAAATTATAATTTCCATAGAGAGTGAGTTTTAGAAAATAACAAGATATTTTTATTTATATTTGATTCAATGAAAATGAAATATTTCGAGATATGAAAAACTGAAAAATAAAGAAGCAATTTTATATGGAATAAACCTTGAATTCATAAGTAGTTTTTTTTTTTAAAAAAAATCTTAAAATATTTAGAGCTAAAATGAATTTAATCAAACTTTTGAGGGGTCATGGACCCCTCTAGCCATGTTTGGTTCCACCCCCAAATACATGTTTTTCTTTTTGTTAGTAAAAAAAAAAAGCATCTATTTTCAGATTCTAAGAAAGTAATTTCATGTTGTTTATATAATAATTAATAATATCCTATTATTTGGAGAGAAAATGTATAGGTAAAATTATTCTTATTATTTTTTATAGGTTATGAATTTGATTTTTTTTTATTTCAAATGTTTATCTCTTTCATAAAAATAGATCCATTAATTAATAAAATATCATTTATTATTGTCTGAAAACCATAATTTTTTTTTTACCCTAGGCTGCTAATGTTAAGTTTTCAAGAGAAACTCCAACGAAACATCAAGAGGCTCCATATAAATAAATTAACTACTTAAAGTTCTATATGAACACCAAGCTAGCTAATTATCTATCAACATGGCTATTTACTTTTCAATGTGTATGGAGAATTCCAATCCTGATCCTATCCCTTTTTTTAAGTCTCTTATACAGCTCCCCATCATCAATTCATTAAATTTGTAAAAGATGAACCAATTTGGAATAGCCCAACTGATAAATATATATTGTTTCCAAGAGATGTAGCGTGGTGGCAAAGGGCTTGAGATCTGTACAGCAGGTCTCAAGTTCGAGTCAGGGCGTGCACCTCTTGTAAGAGTCTGGAACAGCCGGTGTTTTACTCGCTCACCTGGACCCATAAAGTGCGCTTTTCAAAGGTAAGGTTTCCTCGAATCCAAAAAAAAAAAACATCAGGTGTAATATCTCATATGATGCATGCAACACGGTCCATAAAAGCTAAATTTAGCCAAGAACGGGGATTAACCATTTCTTTTTTGGTCACCAAGTACTAGGATTAACTTCACGGTCACGAGTTGTTCGCTTCATGCTGACAGTTTTTTTTTTTATTACGTTTTCTTTTTTCTTTCTGATGAGGTTACAGGAAAAAATAGACCTTTCATGGCTGAGCTCTCCCTGCAAAAATAAATTTCTCGTGAAACGAGAGATAAGCTGAAATAATAAGGAGAAAATTATAAACAAGTAAAAGATGAAAAATAGGGCAGAATATGTATATGGTTGTATGTGGATATTTGATATGTTCTTATTGAAGATGAGCTGAAATAATATTAATTGTAGGTAAACTAAGTATGAAGATATAGGAGAGAAGGAGAGAGGGAGAGAGGGCAGCTTTTCATTTTTCCCGTGTGCCACATCCCATAAAATCTCATGTGAACAATTTGCACCCATTCCAGTTAAAGAATTCCGTCCCTTCTCCCCCCCAAAAGAAGCCTCTTAATTTCCCTGCACACAGCCTTTTATAGGCTTTGTGAAGGGTCTTGTATAAGTGCTCCACCGTATGAGTGGAGCACACTTCCACAATATTGCTCGCACTTCAGTCCTCTACGAAGTGGGGCACTAAAATGGGGCACTAAGAATATTAATTTGTCTTTTTTAGGTGTATCATCAGTTTCCTATATTAAATAACTTATGGAAATCAGTCCTGTTGTTCAGTGAGTGGAACGATAATTTTATCCAGAATCGTTCTTTGAAAATGGAAAAAGATGGGGAACAATTGCATTCCAGTACAGACACACATTAGGGCACCAAATACACACATTAGGACAACTAAAAAAGAAATGAGATACGATGTTCAATAGTGATTGAACTAAGAGTCCCAAACAGGACCGAAGGCTGCAATCCCTGCTGCTTTGCAAGAATTAACGACATCTCTACTTCCTTCTGGATTGCTAGTAACAATGACAACTTCTGCTCTCCAATTCTTAGCAGCATCAACACTCATTTGGGACACATTGGGCCTACCGAGCACAGCTGTATCATGCACAATCACTTTGTCTTTAGGATGTCCGCTCATCATCTCTTGAATTTCTTTGCCAAAGTTTTGTTCAATCCCTTTGGCCACCCAAAGTACACATACGCTGGCTCGACATGGCTGCAAAAGGAATGACAAGAAAACACAGATGCCAGAACCTGTCGCCACTAAAAGGACCCTGTCATACAAATTCACCAGGTAAGGCAAACCAGCAAAGTGCACTTGCCTAACCCACAAATGGCTCGGTGGGTTTGAGACCAAGGACTTGGTGAAGTCACCAACAGCACCAGCAAGCATCATATGTTCTGTTTTCCCATCAGAAATGATACCGAAAGCATGCCATTCGGATAATGGGGATGGGCTAATCCTTCCCAATAAACCAGCTTTTACACCTCCCTCAAATTTTATGATTGAGGCATGACCAGAAGGAGCAGATACTTTGACAGGAACTCGTCTCACTGTTATCCATGGGATGATAATTAGAACTGTGATTGCTACTGTGAACCAAAACTCTTGTTGTTTGATCATCCTGGAGCCTAGTTCATTGCTATAGGATTTGGTTTTGGGGTCATACGAGATAGTGAGAATGATGAAGGCCCAGAGGAGAGCTAGAGCTGTCCATCCAGCAAACCTGTGAAACCTTTCAAAGACATTATGATGAAGATGGCGGACGAGAGGGAATGCAGCCAAACAAGAGAGACAGAGGAGAGAAAGAATAATAGAGGCCACTCCTACAATCTCTGGCGAAGTGTTTTCTCTGTACTCGAGAGTAAGGACTAAGGCATATATGAGCCAAGCAACTGAAGAAATTCCACAACTGCTGTGTATGCCACCAAGACTTTGAAGTAGAGATGTGGTGGCGGTTTTGATTGGGAGAGGTATCCAAGACCTTCCAATGACCTTGACTGCGATCCAGAAAACAACTCGCAAAAATGCCTCACTCCTGCAGAGAGTCAAAGCAAGAATGTTGGCTATGGAGAACAGGGCAGCTCTATTTCTTGCATGTGGGAATTTCCCAGTTGCTGCAAGTACCAAACCAGTAATGTTCAGGGTCAAGCAAACGACAAAGAGTCGCTTGTATACGGTGAACAAGCCTTGGTCCAGCAATATCACCGACAGTCTTGATTTTTGCTTTCGAGCAGGTTTTGGTGGCTGCTCTAGCTTAGTTGCAGATGGAAACGGAGCTAGTTTCTGCTCATTTTCCTCCACCTTACCTTCTTCTAACACTGCAAAAGAAATGTCATCTTGATCATCCTCGCCATCAAGATCAAGATCACAGAAATGGCTACTGGGTCTACTTGAAGACATGTAGATAGAACGGAACACCTTGGAGGAGCTTCCTAGAGTCCAAGGAAGCCAAATTCGTGTGCTGCCGGCCGCCCCATCATTGGATGGTGCAGAAATGGCAAATGGACTTTCATGAGGTTTGATTTCGAAGGATACTCCTCGGCAGCTTGAAAACCTCACAGGAGATTGCATGTTTCTTTATCTCTCCTGACAAAAAAAAAAAAAGAAACCGTGACCTTTATGGTCACAACAAAGAAGCGATTTGTAAGTACAGAGAAATCTGGAGATAATTATGAGAAGCTAGGGTAGTTGTGGTCTTAAATGAGTAGGCAAAGCTGGCTATTTATAGTGTTTAGAGAGAAGATAAATGGGGCTAGATTCCAGGAGATTATTAAATTATTACAGATAATTCCTTACATAAAAGCCAAGCTAACTGGAATTCGACAAACAGCCCAACATGCCAGTTATATCAAGTAAACTATTATACATGGGGCTTCAACAACTTAAGGTAAAGCTTGTAAACTAGTCTATCAAGTAAATTTCTGTGAAATGAAGCTATTTATTTGTCTAAAAATAAAGGAAAACGAGGAGGAGGAGAAGCTTCCCCCACCCAGTGGCGAAGCCAGAGTTTTTCAATGAGAGGGCAAATTATTAACAAATACTATATTATATATATATGCATTAGAAATCAATTCAAAACATATATATTAATTAATATCAAGTAAACTTAATTTAAAAATACTTTTAAACTAAAAAAACGTGCATTATAATTGTCGAGATTGATTTCAATATGACTTTTCTTTGAACTTGATGGAGTTACATGACTTGAAGCTTTGATTGACTCTTCATCCTCAAAGAATTTACACTTTAAATACTTGTTTAGTGGCATGTTAGTTTAATATGAACCTGCTAGATTTTTTTTTTTATCATCATTAGTGTCTATATAATAATTAATACAACTACACAATAATTTACTGTTAAATAAAAGTAAGTTGAGTTACACAATAATTCTAAATCTTTTATATGAAATTCATACCAAAATACACATCAATTCATTAAAATCAAAACCTATTTCAATATATATCTATATGCATATAATAAATATGTTGATTAAATTATACCTAATCATTTCTAGATATTTAATTAAGGAGCAATACCTGGTGTATGTGTAAGAGGAACAGCTCTTGAAAAACATGATTTCTACTTGATATTTTGCTTACAAACAAATTATATAAAAATATTAAATTTCAATAAACTATTATGTCAATGCAAGAGATGTCAAGAATAATGGTTTTGCATAAATATTAATTTATTCATTTATAATAAAAAAAAAATTAATTGATTAAATTAGCAGATTTAAACATTTATTTTCAATATATTTGAACATATTCATATCAAAACCCCTAAATTATCATAAACCCTAATATTTTTAATAACTAATTATAAAAGAATAAAATTAAAATTAAAATTAAACAATGAAATAAATAAATAAAATAAAGAAAATTTACCTAAAATATAAAGAAAAAAATAGAGTAATTGCTTATTTGATAAGAAATTTATTTACGAGAGAGGCAGAAACAAGAACTCGTATAAAAAAAAAAAAAAAAAAAAAGTGGAACAGTAGCTCATGAAAATAATAAAATAGCAAAGGTAGGAACGCGAAATACTCTTTGTTAGTCAAGGGACTCTATTTTTAAGCTGGTCCTGTTGATTTGATATAGAAACAAAAAAAAAATTGAGAAAAATTTGGGGAATGGACTGTGTGTATATATATTATATTATAATAACAACTTTTCTTTTTCCGTGCACTAAGAATTCACTAACTTAATATATTAATATTTAAAAAAAAAAAAAAAAAGTTAAGAACTTAAGGGGGCAATTGCCCCCTTTTGTTCCTATGTGGCTCCGCCACTGCCGCCCCCCCCCCCCTCCTCGGTAACCATGTAAATGAGTTTTCAATAAAGTATCATTATTGTAATTATGAGGAAGTGAGCCGGGCGTCAACTTATGTAACCCCCAAGAACTTCGTGTGCAGAAACTAAATGGAAAATGCAAGAAAAGCTGAAGGCAAATAGATTGTTAGCCAGATCAATGGAGTTTTAATGTAGTTGTTTTATTATTATTATTATTAACGTGGATATTCGGGTTAGTTTACGTGTATCTTGACTAATCTTACGGATTCTAAAATTAATAACCATACAAGTTTTCAGTAACCTGAAATTAATAAGATTAGAATTAATAATCTTTCGAGAGCAAATCCAAAATCTAAGTTAAGATGTGTTCAGCCTGAATGGGTCAGTTAACGAAGTATATTTATCTTACCTCTTAAATTTTATAGTCACTGCAAGGATATATGGACATGAGTGGTTTATAATAGTAATAGCCAGCTCATGGTGAGAATAAAATGAAGTCGGCTTGCATGCAGGACAGCACATGCATTGCAAATGGCTATTGTTACCGTATAATTTCAAGTAATCGTGTTTTTTAAACCCTAAAAGTAATTGTATCTTTATGAACATTTATATATATATTTTTTAAAAATGGTTAAATCTTAAACTTAATAAATAACCAATAATTACCCTTTTTTTATGACATGAATAGTGTCATTTTATCAATCGAAATTGATCGACTTGATAGGTTTGGATTAACGAATACTTTACCTTTATCATTGAGTTGAGATAATTTAATTAGTTCAAAAACACAATTTTTCAATTTAAATCTGACCAAATAGTAATGGAGGACCATTCTTCTTTTATTATAAACACCAGCTTATTTCATTGAGAGAGACCAATCTTATAAATCATTTGTGTAATTTTAACTGTTTATTATATAAAACCTTCTTAAATTATATCTTGTATCTAGTGGAATAATTTAGATTATTAGATGAAGTTTGAAAAAAAATCATCTCAATAAAAGATATAATTTATACACTCTTTTAAATAAAAATTATTTAGACTTAAAACTTAAACATGCTTATATTATTTTATATTATTAATTATATTTTTAATTAAAAAAATTTGAAAGTGATGAGATTTGAACTATAATTATTTAGTCATCAAAACTCTAATATCATATTAAATAATTATTTTAATTAAATAATTTAAGTTATTAATTAAATGAGCTCAAACCTTCATCTTTCTAGACTTCGATCATTAACTCCCTTCCACTCCTCTTATTACTTGCATATTTAAGTACTTGATTAGTTCTTTGTATCTAATCTATTTGCCACCTAGTCGTTTACTTATTCTAGCCCCCCCCCCTCTCTCTCTCTCTCTCTCTCTCTCTCTCTCTCACACACACACACACACACACATCAAGACTGGTGTTTGCTCTAGAGAGCTATTCAATTTTTACAAAGATCGAGATTATAATATTTTCATGCTCATAATTACTTGTAATTTAATCCATGACATCATTAAAGAATGAGCGAGAAACGGAGAAGAGAAAAACAGAATGTTAATGCGAAACCTCAAATGTCGGCTTCATTTTGGAATTGTTGAGAAACTTCCAACGGATTCTGTATATAAGGTTTCACACTGTATTTGGTTCCTTAACCCTTAAGTATTAATGTTTCTTAGTTTGGTCCCATTACTTGTATTCGTCTTAATTTCATCCTTTTTCATTCCCTACTTTGTAATCATTTGATCTTTCCCTCAATAACTATATACTAGGTTACTAGCTGTGCTTTGGTTCGGGTTGAAACAAAAAACATTTTGAGCGTAAAAAAATAAATAAAAATGTGTTACTGATAGTTTTTCTATTTTCAAACAAAATTCTAACAATTAATTTTAAAATCTAGTTAGTTAACCCATGATTTATTGTGGGTAGGATAAAAAAAATTAACACTAAAAAATAAATATACAAGTTTTTCCAGCACATTTGTGATATTAATGAAAAATTTTTATTATGAATTGAAAAACTTATTCATGTATTTAATTAAATAAATCAAGAATTAAATGTGCTAATAAGTGTAAAAAAAAAAGTTGTTAATACTACCTAAAAACTAAACTAAAAAATTTAAAAATATATACAAATTAAGATATAGTTATGGATTCAATTGGATTAAATAACTTTGTTTCTTGAAATGAAATTTTTATTTAATTAAACGATAATAAAAATAAATATATCGAGAAAAGTTAACGAATAAAATTAAAAGAAAATAAAATTATATAGGGTTGCACTAAAATAACACACTGCTATTAAAAAATAATATTGTAATCTTAATAGAAAACCAAGTATAAATTAAACATTATTCTATTAAAAAATATCATAATTTTTTTAACTTAATTTCAATGAAAACTCAAAACCCTCCAAGAAGGGCATCCAAGACCTTTGTGTAATTAATCTATTTAATTGATCTTAATTTAAATTTTAAAAAATAATAAAGTTAAAAAGGTCTCAGTTACTTTGAACTGAATGCCTTGGAGTGCCTAGCCAAATTATAAAAAAAAAAAAAAAAAAAAACTAATGTGTCTGGGCTTTTCTTTGTTTTTTTCTTATCTAAGGCAAATGAGCATATCATCAGCTCGCAATTATTTATTTTTAGACAGTTTCCTGATATACGACTACTATTATAATGACTGAAAAATTAGAAAGGCTTTTTTCTCTTGTCTAAAAATAAAAATATCAACAAATTTAATTTTCTTTTAAAACACATAATAAACACCATTATAACATAAAAAACAAATTTATTAATCTAAACATAGTCCAAAAAAATTAAACCAGAAAACTTTTTTTCTTTTTCAATTTAATTTACCTTTTCAAGTAAAATAAAGATTAGAAAAACACATCAGTTAAATGGAACCCGTGAACGATAACATCTATATATATATATATATATATAGGGGCAGAAGAGTAGCACATAATACATATGTCCAAAACGTAGGCATTGTATCGGCCCACAATGAAGAAATCAAATCCCTTTGGTATAATGGAGAATAGACTGGAAAACGTAGAATATCAACGCTCTATGGACCCCCGGCACTTGAGCCATTGATCCCCTTGGTTTCAGACTCTCTGTAGTCTAAAAGTCCGTTTCTCTTTTCGGCGTGTCCATACCTTGTAAAAAAATTTGGAATTTTTATTTTTTTTATAATTTTAAATTATTTTAATATATCAATATTAAAAATATATTTTAAAAAATAAAATAAAATATTATTTTAATATATTTTAAAGTAAAAAACAAATTAAAAAACAACTACTGTAATATCAAACTTCTTAAAAGCGTATTTAAAATTATAATGATAAAAAATTTTAAAAAAAAAAAAATTCTTAAAAATTCCGAAGATCACGTGGTGGTTGGCCAAGCCTAGCGACCGTATGAATTATTATCCACGCTGCATGTAGAACAAATAATAGTTTTGCATGCAGCGACTCCACCGCAAGTGGTGGATGAAGAGAAGAGAGGGAAGGGAAGATTACCTGGCGTGGGGGCGGTGCAGCTGATGGCTTGGCTAGGAGGTCGACATGAGGCTGGTGGAGAGAACGACAGCCGGTGTCAGTTGCTAAAGGAGGAACAAGATGAAGTTTACAGATCGAGGAGAGAGAGGTGGTGCCCACACCACAATCCCAGGCAATTAATTTATTGTCTCTCGTTATTTCGTGGTGGCATTGAATGATAAATCTGCATGGCATTGGATCCATGTACCCATGGTCGTTTTATCTTTACATATACTCTAACTAGTGATTTAAAAGTTAGACCAGAAAATTCCAAGGTTATAAATATGCCAATTGAATTAATGGCAATGGACCACTATGATTTTAACTTCTTTCGCTGATTTCCACATGAGGACGCATGCGTTTCCTAATATTTTTTTGATTTTATTATTTAGTATTTGATTTGATAAAAAATGTTTTTTATAATTTTTTCACGAATGGTGATTTTAATCTAATAATTCAAGTCATGGATTTAAAACGTTAAAATGAATCAACATATTTTTTGGTTTTATTTATTTATTTATTTTATTTCAACATTTAACAATAGTTTTTTTCTAAAATAAAAATTAAAAAAATTCATTTTTTAACATTATTTTATCCCCACTTTTAGTTTTGTTTTCTTTATTCAATCAGTGTTTGTTTCTATTAGCCTTTGATTTACAAAAAAAAAAAAAAATCAATAAACAAATTCATTAAATATAATCAGATAAATAACTTATTTTATAAAATTAAATATCTTGTTTTGGACATGTCCATTAATTTTTCTAATTTTATTTTTAGTTATTGTTAATGATTTTTTTTTCTTATTTACATAGATGATTCTTGATTTATTGAATAAGATGTGTGCATAAGTTTTTCAATTTTTTTATGCAAAAATACACATCGAAAAAGCTTGCCTATTAAATATTTTTTGTTAGAAATAATATTTTGTACTAAATATTGGAAAATCTGCATATTAAATATTTCATCTAGGGGCGTTATACTCTTTTCACCAAGGTTTTTTTTTTTATTAATTCCATAACCATGGAGGGCGATTTGTTGCCTAATCAATTTGTTTCTGAAGTCGAAAGGGACTAATTAATTATTCTTGGGACTTGTCTTGTTTAAATCATGAAAATCAATATACATTACAATCCTTTCTAAATTTTAGTCCACCACACACCTAGTATTCTAGAAATCATTAAAAAAGAAGAAGAAGCTGCACTCCGCTAATTTTTTTAAGATCAATAAAATTAACAGTTTATTTTAGCCATAGACTTGTTCGGATCCCATCCTTGTACATGTTTCGCAATCAAAACTATTGATGGGTTTATTGGAGTAGATAAATGATGCCAATATGGCCATACACAGAAGCAACACCACAACCAGATGGGCTCTAGAAAAATGCATTACCTAAAAGATGTAGCCTCGACATCACACTAATTTATTTACTTACCATAATTATCATGCATTGACAGTGTCTCACGCAGAAGATAGTAACGTCCATCTTCCATCATCGCCGAGGACCATGCCCTTGTTGTCCTCAATGCCCCACCATCCAGCTGGTATCTTGTATTCATCCTTCAGTCCATCCAGATCTTTATTCACAAGGGCAATATCACGATCAACTTCCAAATTAAATCCCCCTTCACTCCCTTGAGTTCCTGCTACTCCATGGATGTAAAGTTCCAAGTTATGAAAATCACCCAAAGCACCCAAATCATTCATACTCTTTACATACGGTGACTTTCGAGTGTCGATTCGCAATTCTTCTCCCACATGTTTGAAGCTGAAAAAAGGTGGTATGTCGAGAGGAAGGTTAGGAACGATGTCTTTTTCATTTGTAACCCGCAAGACATGTAGATCTTCAAGTCCTTCGCATAACGTTTTGAAATTTGTATCTCCAACTCGTGGGCTAGCAAATACAATGGCCGTGACAGGAAAGGCCTTGTTTTGCTCACCTGTGGTCTTGTTATAGCCATTAACGACTATGTCTAATGCGTTCAGCGTTGCAATTGCTGCTCCCAAGCTATGGCCTGTTACTGTTATGCTTATTTCTTCGTCCTTGTATTGGTCAACGAGTTTGCTCACAGCAGCCAGCGCCTGGAATATATTAGTTAGCACTTGATATATAATCCATATCGTTTTGATAATTTCATATTTATTTATTATTGAATCTGTCAATTGATAATTGCTAACTTCACACCCAAATCATGCATTGGCTATCCAGATTTTTTCCCAAGAGGCTCCACACAGGAAATATTGGATTCAAATCTTCCAAGAAAAGGCATAGTTTTTTTTTCTCATTCTAGTAAAACGCAAGGATAATTACGGATCATTGGTGAAAATTGCAGAATTTTTTCCTAAGCTCTAGTCTTCGGAAAAATATTTTAGCCTTAATTTCTAGTGTAAAGAAAAGAAACATGTATAGCCTAGAGCATACTTAATTTTGTCCAAATGCTTTCACATAGTATAGTTTTACTTTCAAGGTATATCAAGAGTCACCTGGTCTCTAGCACTTGTCTTGCTGTAAGTAGACTTGTCATCTTTGGCCGTGTAGAGGGAGTGAAAGCCCTTGTGCATCTTAGCTACATCGTTTCCGAATATCTCTGGCACAGATATTAGCTCAGGCTCAAAGTCTTTCAACCATTCAACCGACAACAAAGTTCCTCTCCAAGAAACCACGATATCTCTCCTTCCCAAAAGAGCCTTTCCTTCATTTGTTGTCACAGCTACATAGGCACTCCAGGTGGATTCGCTGTCATCCAAAGCTAGTATTTTGGCTTCCACTTCTCCATAAATGAAGTCTGTCACTTGATACTTGTATGGATTGGTTGTTTGTATGCCCGTTTTGGAGAAGAAATCTCTTGGTGCATAGCGGCTAAATCCACAACAGTTTGTTGATCTTAGACTCGTTTTGTTAAAGGCATTCCCAATAGCTGTTGCCCTATCGCCATAGTTAATAATAGAGCGGCGGAGATCAATGTCTAGAGGATTCAACAAGCCATTCCAGCTCTTCTCACCACTCAGTTCTCTCCATCTATCAGCAATGCTAGCCGTCACTTGTAGCCCTATGCTACTCATAACTTTTTCTTGATCAAATACTGAAGTGGTTTAGGGATATATGGTCTCAAAACTTCCTATGCTTTGTAGTTTATATAGAACTCAATATTGAATCTAATTATAATACCACGTGCAACACATTGGCATTGATCCTTTTTATTTTGC
The DNA here is from genome assembly GCF_005239225.2 of Populus alba. Lineage (NCBI taxonomy): Eukaryota > Viridiplantae > Streptophyta > Magnoliopsida > Malpighiales > Salicaceae > Populus > Populus alba. Next base: position 4,908,478 of record NC_133287.1, read on the forward strand.
TTTCCTGAGTGGATTTTCAAAAAAATTTCACTATAAAAAAATTGATAAATACCAACAAAAATATTGATAAAAATAATCTCGGCATGTACCAAAATAATTATAGTGGAAAAAATAATTAAAATAAAGCAAAAAAAAAACACGTCAATTTATATTAATGGAATTACTGACAGAATAAATTTTGTCGATGAAATCATCGGTAAACTATTAACATTGTTCATCATGTTAATTACAAAGGGAATCACTAATGGAAAATTTATGTTGGTATTTTCAAAAGAACTTTGAAACGGTTCACTTTTCAATTGTAAAATTAATTATTATTCTTTACAGATAAAATCATTGACGGATTAAAAAGTTATTATTGTTATTTGACGGGTTTCTAAAAAATATTGATTAAATTAAATATTACAGACAAAATCATCAATGGATTGAAAAGTTGTTATTTGGTGGTTTCTGAAATTTTTTTATTAAATTAAATATTACAGACAGAATCACCTACGGAATGATTAAAAATATTAATATTTAATTATCCATAAGTAAAACAACCGAATAAAAAGTCTGGAATCCTTAATTTCACAACAAACAAGGCTTTTTTCTTCTTCTTCTTCCCCGTATGTAAAAAACATCAATTTTTTTAATTAATATACTTTATAAATTTGATTTTTTTTTCTCTCTTCTTAGCTTCATTTGCAACTACATTAAGGTAAGAATTTTTTTTCTTCCTTTTTTATGTTTTTTTTTCACTATATTTGTTTATTTTATTTTATTTTTAATTTTTTTTGTTTTAATAATTGTATGAATGTTGTTGTAGGATTTTCTTTTTCATATGAGATCAATTTTTAGTTGATTTATTTATAGAATTTTAAAAAATTTAGCAATTGCAATCATTTTTTTCATATGAACTTTTTTAGTTGAATATATTTTTTCTTGTTATTTATTTGTTGCAAATTTGTTTGAGTTGATTTTCTTCTTCGTTTTGCCAAGTATTTTGAGTATTATTGAGTGTTGATTTATATTAATTTAATTATTTTATAGTTTTGTAAAATATATTTTTAAATCATTACGTACCGATGAAATTACATATGATATTTTTTTGAGAGAAATAACGACGGAATGAAGCGGATAATTTTAATTTTTTTTGCATGCTTTTTATATCAGTAAATTCATTGATAATAATATTTTTTTTATTAGTAATGAAATGATATTATAAATACCAACAAAAAATGTCATTGATAAATATAAAGAGTGTGATGGTTTATATATCTGAATCCTCCAACTTTTGAGTTCTTAAATTCTCTTGAAAGCTGAAGATGACTTCTTATTTAAACATTTAAAATATAATATGGAACTGTGAAATTAATATTCCGACTCGTGTCCTATCATTCCATGGTAATACAAGCAGGCATGATACACGTGAAATTTAAAAGACAGCGAAAGCTCTTGTCTTTCAATGCGGTCCTAGTGGTACCAAAATTGGAATAGTTTCCGTGGTCCTATTATTCCATGGCAATAAAAGCACGCATGATTAAATCATTTTTTTTTAATATATATAGTGTTAATGTTTTCTGTAGGAAAAAAATAAATCAATTCATGTGTAGATTTATATCTTAAAAAAAAAAAACATATTGAGATGTAAATATATTAGATTAACCCTTGATACATTTTATGTATAAATTTGTAATCCTTGATACTAAAACAAAACAAAATATTTTTTTTGAATTTTTTAAAATATTAACCAAGTTCTCGTGACTTTAATAAACTAGTTATTAAAATCAAAATGCATGCTAAGACATATTTTTTAAAGTTTTCTTTGTTTGAGACTTGGTTGTATGAATGAAACAAATTTTTTTGATGAAAATAAAGTATTTTAATACCAGATCTGTATCTTTACAATATAAAAATAAAAACTTATATTAATCAAAATGGATAGAAAACTACGTGAGAAAATCACAAATATTGTTGAGTTTTATTTTTTTGAATGGGCTAGACCCAGCCCAAAAAAAAATTAGGACGAGATCAACCTAAAATGAAATTGGGCCAGGACCAGCCCAAAAAGAAATTAGGACGAGATCAACCCAAAATGAAATTGGGCCAGGACCAGCCTAGAAAAAAAACTTACTTTCTACAAGGCTGGACTCAGCCAAGCCATGTGGGCTGAATTGTCCAGTCCATGGGAATAAATGGTTGGTTACTATGCTCAACATAATAACCAGTTAATTATAAGTAGCTGGTTACTGTGTGCAACATAATAAGAAGCTAGTCATTTTCATTTGCTGCAGAACATGAATTGCTCACATTCTGCATGTAAATGAGGAGAATAGAGAAGAGGGGACAGAGAAGGGGAGAAGATTACCTGGAATGAGGGACCGTGGTTACTGGGCTGATGGTGGCTTGTGGTGGTGCCTGTTGTTGTAACCTATTTTTGGGCCCCCACACAAAAAATAATAAAATAAAATAAAATAAAATAAAAATATTATAAAAAAATATAACAGCGAAAAACAAATGCTAGAACACTCAAAAAATGATCAAAAATTTGTTGAGGAGATTTAAAAATATAAAGATTAAAATTTGACGGTATATCATTGACTAATGAGAGCTCTTTTGACAAAGAAAATTCAATATAAGGAAGAAAAGTCCAAAATCAAAAGTTTATGGACTCAATTACATTTTATTGGAGGTTTAATTGAATTTATAGAGGTGTTAATTGCAAGAAAGATTGATTTTGGAGTTAATTTGGGCTTTAATTGGAAGAAATTAAAGTTCTGGGGTCAAATTATAATTTTTTAGAGTTAATTTGGTCAAATCAGGGGCTTAATTGCATAAATATTGAAGTTTGATGACCAATTAGGGACTTAATTGAATAAATCCGAAACCAAGAACAAAAATAGAAAAGGCACGTAAATAGAGGGGCTGGAATTGAAACCGAACCAGGGGCTCAATTGAAAAAATTGTAAGTTTATTGCTCAATTGAGGGTCAAATTGCAATAATTCGAGACCAAAAACCAAAGTGAAAAAGACGGCCAACTTCAGGGCTGCTATTTGATTTTCAGTAGGGATGCAATTGCATTGTTTTTTTAAATCAAAATTACAATTAAGGACTTGATTGAATAAATCACAAATTGAGGGTCACTGTGAAATTTAACACATTTTGCTGCCTTTTTCCTTTTAAATGAGACGATGCATTTTGACCAAAGTGGCGCCGTTTCATGCACTGTTTATAAAGAAAAAAACATAAGAGCCCAAAACGGTGTCGTTTCGTGATTTTTTTTATAGAGTTATCTTGATCTCACGATCTAATTTTTGAATTTAATAGGTTGACATCTAATTTTGTGCATTACGGAGAGTAGTATAACCTGTAATATCAATGTTTTATAGCTTCATCACAAATATCACATTAAAAACACATTAATAAAACATTCTTTTCAAATATAATACAAGATTTGTGTTGAAATGATATAATCTAATTAAATATTATGCCTTCATTTTATAATTTTATTTTATTCTTATAACATCCAAATACCAGCACAACACGATAGACTTTTGACTAATCTAATAGCAATATAATAGTAAATATAATTCTATGCAGTTGAAATTTGGAAAACTTGTAAAACTGATAGTTGGATAATACAAGAATTGTGTTGAAATGACATAATCCAATTAAATATTATGCATTCATTTTATAATTTTATTTTATTTTTTATAACATCCAAATACCAGCACAACACGATAGACTTTTGACTAATCTAATAGCAATATAATAGTAAATATAATTCTATGCAGTTGAAATTTGGAAAACTTGTAAAAAAGATATTTTGATACTACAAGAATTGTGTTGAAATGATAAAATCCAATTAAATATTATGCCTTCATTTTATAATTTTATTTTATTTTTTATAACATCCAAATACCAGCACAACACGATAGACTTTAGACTAATCTAATAGCAATATAATAGTAAATATCATTCTATGCAGTTGACATTTGGAAAACTTGTAAAACTGATATTTGGATAGTTGATATGTATTTTAATATTTATTCATATTTTTTTTACTTCTTATCTCGTAAGAAGAATTTGGGATTTGAAATTTGAAATTCAGTCTCAAATCACTGTCATATTAAAACTCTTTTCTCTTATCCAATTGGGATTTATTAAAAAACAAATGAGGACATACAACAATACTATAATTATTCAATTTTTTTTTACAACAGTACTGTAGCAACAATAGCTGTCTGTTTTCTTCCTTGCTTCCACTTGTTTCTGCTATGTTGAGAAGCCCAAAGAGTAGCGTGGAATGATTAGAAACAAGAGCCCAGGGAGAAGATGAGGTAAATAGTCAAACTTAGAAGATCTAACTCATCTCAAAATTCATCTTAAGAGATGAGAATTCTCCAGGATTTATGAGTAGCTTGGTATTGCTATGTTTAGGCAATGTAGAATTCTAACCATTAATGTGATTACTTGTTCTAATTGAAGTATGTGCTCACTCTTTGATTCTCCAACATTACTTGTTCCAGAAGGAGCAATAACTTTCCAAGTCAAGAAATAATAGAGAATATAATAATCATCGACTTCAAATGCCATACATTTTGCTTTCAATATATGTCATTCGAAGCTGGGATGTTTTGGACAAGAGCTCAAGATTCTAATAATATATATTAGTGAATGTAATAGTCATTTTATATTAAAAAGTTAAAATAACAACAATCGTCAAAATTAAAATTAAAATGAATACTTAAAAAAATATTAGTAAAGACTCGAGAAATAGTAAAAATGATCATTTTGAGAATTTAACATGTTCTATTGGCTAAAAATGAGATTGTGGATGTTGACAAGCCACCCGTTAGAGTTAGTGCCTGATCACTAAGATGAAGGAGTAATCATCTATTAGATTAAGTCCATCCACCAAAAAAAATAATGTGCCCTGATTATATATTAGTAAATTAATGTCAAAATGCAAGGCTCATCCCCGAACTTAATTTTGGGTTACCCCTTTAAATGTTTTTCTTCTGTCACACTCCATATTTCAAATGGTTGGAACAATTTTACCAATTCGTTTGGACAATTCAGCAAACCTGAAAACTCTTTGATTGGAATAGATCAAACAATATTTTTCCATATATTAATGTTTTCAAAGTAGTGCAGTACTCAGGTCAAGGCAATAATTCTTGTGGTAAGATTTTCTGAAATTCACGATTCTTCTCTTGGTCGATCAAAGTCTTGGAGTATTAGTTTATGATCCATTTAAATTAATTAATCGAGAGAATAAGGTTCATGATGAAGGACACGAGGCAGAAGTTGATATTATTTATATACTAGAAGGAGTTAAGGTTTTCACATCTGTACTTAATTAAGGAATGCAGAAACTACCTATCCTTTGAAGGTTGTTTTGCAAGAAGAAAATGGTGGGTAGCATAGCAAAAACATGGAAACATTTAAGTGGAGAAAATAATTGGAAGGACCTCCTGGACCCTCTTGATATCGATCTCCGGCACTACATCATTCATTACGGGGAAATGGCTCAGGCTACATATGACAGTTTCAACACACAGAAGGTATCTAAGTATGCAGGATGCAGCCTGTATGCGAAGGATGAATTTCTTAACGGGGTTCATTTACAGAAAGGCAATCCATTCAAGTACCGTGTGACCAAATTTTTGTATGCAACCTCACAGGTGCATATCTCTGAAGCATTCATCATAAAGTCATTATCCAGGGAAGCATGGAGCAAAGAATCCAACTGGATGGGATTCGTTGCGGTGTCTACCGATGAAGGGAAGGCCGCGTTAGGGCGGAGAGATATTGTCATTGCTTGGAGAGGAACGATACAGATCTTAGAGTGGGTTAACGATTTTGAATTTAATTTAGTCTCAGCTTCTAAAATACTTGGCGAGTCCGGTAACCCTAAGGTGCACCAGGGTTGGTACTCAATCTACACTTCCGATGATTCGCGTTCACCATACAACAAGAATAGTGCTAGAGACCAGGTAATGTAGTATTCAAAGTATTTTGTGCTCTCAATCTAAGAATTTTCTGTAGTAAGGTGTGCATGAAGGAAATTGATGATCTCAAAAAAATCTTTTGACAATGTCCTGAATTTATTAATAAAATACAGTAATTCTCTAACAAGAAATTTAATGCGCGTACCCGTAAGTAAAGAAAATTCATGTAATCTAATTTTTATTGGTCGGAAATTATGGTCATGTGCCTATTTTACAGTGCTTCTCTTTACCAGAGATTTTATTTATGTAACTCCCAGGTAAAGAACATTCTAGTTTTATGTATTTATGAAATAAATTTCTGCAAAGAAAAGATTTTGATTATTTACTGGTAATATATATATATAAACTCTTCATATGAATATGTGTTGAACAAATTCTATATAGCAATATTATTAATGTTTGGTAATTCTGATTGTTTTTATTTGTTAGGTTCTTAATGAGGTAGGGAGACTTGTGGATCAGTTCAAAAATGAAGAAATCAGCATAACCATAACCGGCCACAGCTTAGGAGCTGCACTTGCAACATTGAATGCAGTGGATATAGTTGCTAATGGGTTTAACAAGTCCCATGAAAACAAAGGTTGTCCTGTTACAGCCATGCTCTTTGCCAGTCCTCGTGTTGGGGACTCAAACTTTAAGAAGGTTTTCTCCAGATACATGGATCTTAAAGCATTACGCATCCATAACGTTCTAGATGTTGTTCCTAAGTATCCATTTATAGGCTATGCGGATGTGGGAGAAGAATTGATAATTGACACCACCAAATCTAAGTACCTGAAGAGCCCTGGAAATGTATCAAGTTGGCATAACTTGGAGGCTTACCTGCATGGAGTGGCTGGAACACAAGGGTCCAAAGGAGGGTTTGAATTAGTGGTCAATCGCGATATTGCTCTTATTAACAAAACTATTGATGGTTTAAAGGATGAGTATCTTGTACCAGCATCATGGCGGATTCAAGAAAACAAGGGTATGGTGCAGCAAGCAGATGGTTCTTGGAAGTTGGTGGATCATGAAGAAGATGTTGATACCTGAAGAATCAAGGTGGTGGTTCCAAAACATTAATTAATGAAGCAGATTATAGGTTAAAATCTCTAGAAGTTATATATAAAATATCTTATCGTGTTTCTAAGATTCATGCTGTTAATTATGTAAAATTGATTAGAAGAGCATGCTATACATACTAGGGAACCGGCTGATGATCAATTGTGATGTGGTAGCGTATTGGTCTCAGTGTTTGTTTTCTGGAGCACCATTTCTTTCCTTGATTATTGTGTTTCGTGAATGTGTTTGATAAGGTTGTGATATTAGGAGTCATGCACGTGTTGTGAGAGTTCTCCTCTGATATTTAACAATTGAAGTTTTCAAGGTCGCTGTGTTGGGTTTGTATTGTTTCGCTGATTATGAGTCTTCTTGCTGCTTCCTAGTATGTCCATTTTCTTCCTCCACTTAGGCTTTAAATGCTATGTTTTTCATTGATTGGCACGGTTTGCTTTGCTTGGATATTGTGTTGATCCTGTTATAACACCAATCCTGATAAAATATTTTAATGTTGCTTAAAACTAATCTTTGTCCCATCATATATATATATATATATATATATATATATGTTATATGTTAATTGCATCATTACGTTAAATGCATTGAACTCTTTGTTGCTACTCAATAACTAGCATGTTGCGTTGTTTTTAACATCTATCATACATATTTCATTTTGTTTTGTTAAGTCATTAGAGGAGGAATTGGACGGGGCCCAAACACTAGCTTTTCTATTATATTTCTACGATAAATGGAGGGGGTGCTCTATTTTTGCATAAATGATCTGTTCTCATAGCATCATATAGCTGGCACTTTTGGCTTGCTACATGTAGTAATATCTAGCCATTTTAGTTATTGCTTGATACTATATGAGTTAATTTGTATATCCAAATCTTTTGTTTAATATGCTTGTGCTTAGTTGTTTGTACCTCTTTTTTAAAAATTATTGGTATTTGAAAGGTCAAAATCTGTCACCAAAAAATAGTTTGTCATTTCTATATATCCTAAGGTAACTAGGTTTTCTTTGCTACAGGAATTTTTGACATGGGAGGTCTTTATTTTCCATTTCACGTGAAAAGTCTTTAAATTTATGCTCTGTTTGTTTCAAGGAAAACGAATTCCTGGAATTCGTTTTCCTGACTTTCCTATGTTTGGGAACAAATGTTAAACAGTAAGTCAACGGAAACTTAATTCCAGTCAACGTAAAATCGTTACTTGAGAAAGGAAAGTGTTTTCCTTCGGATAAAGAAAGGAAAACACTTTCCGCACGCCTGCCAGTGAATTTTAATTCACAACTACAGTATCATCGCATTTTAATTCACTGCTACAGTACAACGAATTATAATTCACTGCTACAGTATAAGCGAATTATAATTCAATGCTACTGCAGCAGCGAATTATAATTCAATGCTACTGTAGCATTGAATTATAATTCGCTGCTACTGTAGCAGTGAATTAAAATGCAAAGAGTTGGTTTATTTTATTTAAGTAATGAGTTTTTTTATTAAATCAAAGTTTAATTAACTCTTCAATTAAACTCTTGATTTTATTAATTAAAATAATCTAAAATTTAATTAAATCAATTCTCCAATTAAACCCTTGATTTAATTAATTAAACTAGTCAAGAGTTTAATTAAATTTTTAAACTTCCAATCATGTTGCCCTTAACCCAAATTTTAATTCATCCTTCATTTATTTTATTTTTATTTTTCATCATCTTTTTTTTTAAATAATAAAAATAAAAAGATCAAAATTGGGTTATGAAAATTGTAAGTGATTAAATATTTTATATTAAATATTTTATATATATTAGATAAAGTTGGAAAAAAAATTAATTCATTAATAAATTATTTTCCAGTTCATTTTCCATAACACAACCAAACACTGGAAAGTGTTTTCCAGTTTATTTTCCATAACACTACCAAACATCGGAAAATACTTTCCCGGAATTCACTTTCCAGGAATTCATTTTCCCCGGAATTCACTTTCCAAAAGGAAACCACTTTCCTGCAAACAAACGGAGCCTTAGCCAAAATACAAAGAATATTAGACTAAGCTTCTCTTTTTTCCCTTTTCATATGCTCATATAGTGGTGGTGGACAAATTATATTTTCTAAACCTCATATAACTGCATCGCTCTTTGTAAGAATTCAACTGCAATTTTATTATACCTATTAATGAGCATTATTGTACAGAAAAATTGCTCTTTTAGGTGGTTTGAAATCAATGATTTTTTTAATTTGTATATAACGTTTTGAATATTGCACTTATACATGTGTTGTTAACCTTAGCTAATTGCATTGCTAAATTTGAAATTTCAGCTTCTTTTCTAGAACAGTTTAACCTTATAATGTATTCTAAAATAGCTTTTTAGAGTGGTTTTGATTCAATCACTCTAGCTTATTTTATTTATGATTACCACTTTCAGGTTATTTTCGGTTGCTTTGCTTTAGCATTCAACAAATAATGTTTCTTTTATTTATGATTACTACTTTATTTTAACCTTATAATGTATTCTAAAATAGCTTATTTTATTTATGATTTCTACTTTCAGGTTATTGTTGGTTGCTTTGCTTTGGCCTTCAACAAATCGCTTCTCGGATTTGCATTCAACCACTTTCTTGATTAATTTTTATGGGTTGCTGAACAAAGCCTTGAGGTCATAATGTTTTATTGTGATGGTTTTCTTCATTATTTTGTTTGCAAAAGATATTTTGTTCATATTGCCTTGATGTTGGTTTTTACTCTCTCTTTTTCTAATTTATTTTGGCTTGTTGACTATCAAAGTGTTTCATCTTTTACACTTGTGATTTGGGTTCCTTTTGGCACTATGATGCTCTATCTTTGTTGTTAAAGCTTTTATAAGTGCTTTGGTTATAGCCTCGTGTATGATTATGCTCATTGTTACTGAATTTATTTTGCTTAAGCTATTAGGTGAGGCCTCATGCTATATTCATGTGTTGTAAATTAGATTTTAATTAGAAGAAAAAATGAGAGTGATAAGGTTTGAACTCGTGATTATTCGGTCATTAAACCTTTCATACCATATCAAAAAACCATTTCACCCAAAAGCTTAAACACAAGGTAATATGGGTATGTGCAAGTCTCAAGTCCAAAGGGCTTTCACTTGAAGAAATGTGTTAGAGAATAATATAAAACTATTCTTGGGACCTCACCTAACAGCTTAAGCTATTGGGTTAAGATAGTTTTTTAACATGGTATCAAAGCCTTGTTGACTAAATGGTCATGAGTTCGAATCTCACCATCTTTATTCTATTTGATAAAAATCAAGCACAAAAGTAATGTGAGCTTATACATGTTTTTAGCTCAAAGAGCTTTCAATTGAGAAGATATGTAAAAGAATACTATAAATCATATCTTGGGGTCTCACCTCTTAAATTGTTAGGAGAGGCCTAAAGATATGATTTATGTTATTATCATACATATTGATTGGCATATCATGATTTATTTTCCACTCTTGGAGTGCATTGCTATTAACAACGTTACCAAAACCGAACCTTGAGAAAGAAAAACTTGAGCTCAAAACCAAACTCAAATAAGGGAATTTGGGCTCAAAATTGAGTTCAGAAATAGAGAATAAAGGTTCTATCAAAACCGAGCAAAACAAAAAGGAAAACATTGGGCTCAAAACCAAACATAACAAAAAAAAAAAAAACAAGCATCTAGAAGAGGAAAATCTTAGGCTTAAGACCAAGCCCAATAATAAGGAATAAGGTTGTGCCAAAACTAAGCATCTTAGTGAGGAGACTTGGGCTAAAAATTGAGCCCAACAATAAAGAAAAAGGTTGCCAAAATTGATGAGGAAAACCTTGGGCTCAAAACTGAGCCCAAAACAAAGGTAGTAGCTGTTGTTAACCATTTTAGGACTCCATATGAATAAAAATAAATTAGAAAAAGGAAATATAAAAAATTAAAAAAGTTGAATATATATATATATATATAGAGAGAGAGAGAGAGAGAGAGAGTGAGAGAGAGAGAGAACGTGAAAGAACCTATAAAATTACCAAAGACTAATTGAAAAGTATCAAGATATTCAAAATTAGAAAAAATTAACAGTTCAATTTTAATTGATGAAGGCCCTATTGACTAAAAAAATTCAATTTGAAAAGAAAAATTCAAAATTGAATGTTTAATAATACAATTAAAGTTTAATAATACAATTGGAGTTTAATTGAATTTATTGAGGGCTTAATGGCAAGAAAACAAATGTTTTTAAGTTCAATTTTGGCTTTAATCGGATGAAATTAAAGTTTGGGGGTTAAATTGCAATTTTAAAAATCTAATTTGATTGGAAATTAGGAACTTGATTAAAAAAATTCAAAATTAAAAGTCAAACTAAAAAAAACATGTGAATGTAGGGAGTAAGATTGATCAAGTCTAGGGTCAATTAAAAGAAATTGAAAGTTTGATGGTCGATAAGGGTTACATTGTTAAATGCTAAGTGTGTCCAAATAACCTCAAAATTAATATTACAAACTAATATACCAGAAGAAAAAAAAAAAACAATGAATATACCATTGAGTATTAGATTACCAAAAAAAACAATTAATATTTCCTTAAGTCCCGGTATCAAAACCTTTTGTTGAATCAATTTCCGACATATTCTTTTTTCAACTTTGTAACTTGTGATTTCTTGTTCTTTTGTTTTCCTACTAACTTTTGATAATAACTCAAATCAATGACACTTTTTTTTTTTATACCCTCTTTTTTTCTTAACTTTTACTGCAACTAGGTTTAGATAACCAAGACGATGAAATAACACAAAAAATAAAATAATATAACCTTATTTTAAAGTATATCTCTAATATTAATTAATGTGAATTTCACAAATATAAAGGTCTAAAAACTCACAACCACATTAACCTTTTTTAAAAAAATTAAATTTAGGCTTGTGATTGAGCTTAACATAATAATGACATGTACTAAAATACCAAGACTATAAGCGACCAACCATTACTAAATGCTTATAATTGAGACGTGGATGAGAAGAATAAGGAAGACACCATGAACCTGGTTAATTTTTTGATGAGTTAGAATAGTAACATGAGGAATCAAAGTTCGAGGAACCTTTCAAAAACACATAAAATGTGTGACAATTAACTTGATATATGGAGAATTGTATCACTTCCCAAAGTCAAATATACTCTCTCATTAGGGTAGTTCCATAAGGAATCAAAATTTGAGAAACTTTTCAAAAACATATAAAATGTGCGACAATTAACATGATATTTAGTGGATTGCATCACTTCCCAAAGTCAAATCTACTCTCTCATGCAATTTTAAGGTGAAAAAATATTCCAGTTAAACTCATCTCATCGAATGGAACCTATTGACACAAAAATCGATAAATTTGATGGTTGGAATCAATGTTAATTTAGATTATCTCTTTACCATTTGTTGTAACCTAATTTTGATCCATTGGCTTTTAATTTAATTTTTACAGGGTTTAAAATGTAAAATTAAAGATCAGAGATTTATTTCAATGAAAAGTGTGATTTGTGAACTTACGTGAAAATTAAAGACAACAATGTGCTTTTGTTATTTTATCTTTATCTTCAAGATAATCCCTATCTTCAAGATAATGATAGTTATCCGTTTTCAAATTTAATTCTTAATCAAATTCAAACTTCAAAAAAGAGAATGAGTTTGATTGAAACTTAGTTTCTCACACGCGAAAGGACTCTAGCACTATAAATACAGATCTCAGGGTATGAAACAAGGAGGAGGAAAAACCCTAAAAGAATAGACCCCAGAGGAGGCAATTACTAGAAACCCTAAAAGAGAGAAACATAAAAAAGAAGAGGGCGGCAAACCCTATACTAGCCACTGCCCCCCTCAACCTTTTTTTTTAGCCCAGTCTCACTCGATTTCGCCTCCAGCAGCCGCACGCCTAGTTAAGTTTCCTTCCTTGCTTGCTAAAATAATTAACTAGTTACTGTTGCATGCATGTGTGAACCTTTCATGTATGGCTGGGCTAGATCCAAACGCACCCCTTTTCGATAACAGAAAATTCCAAAAATATATGGGGCCTTCATTGATTTATTTGTGAGCCCCTTACACTTTGTTTTATTTTTTTCTCTTTTTGTTTGTATTTTTTGTAGATGTGCTCAATCTATGGACTATTACTGTTAAATGCAAATATTTCATGCAATGTTTTTTTTTACTTCCATCTAAAAAGGGCAAATAATAATAAAGGATAAACAAACAAAAAATGACATAGAAAATTTCTTCTTCAAATTCATTTTTTGCAAAAATATTTACTGATGCCAGAGTCAGGAGTATCGTATTTTTTGGATTTGTGCAATATTTACCAAGCCAGAGTTGGAAATATTCGTAGGAATTGTTCACTAACGCCAGAGTTAGGAACATAAAAAGAAGAATAAAAAAAGGAAAAAGAAGAACAAATGCTTAGCAATTTTAGACAAAACCAGCAATGTAATCTGTTTTAGGTAGGACGCTTAAGGGGTGATAGCATCTTTCTTTTACATAACCAGTCCCGTACCATAGAATCTCTATTGACCAGTTAAGGTTTCTAGTGATCATAATACTAGATGGCGACTCCTTGAATAATACATTTTCTCCTAAAAGAATAAGATGCCAAATATTTGTTTCTTTTCCAATCGAGTGATTTTTTAATTAGTCGCCGCGATGTCCAGGTGTGACACTATTGAAATCTAACAACCCTCTCTCCTCTAAAATCAGGGACTCAAAATATAAAAAAAAAATAAAGTGTTGGACTAAAATTTTATTTTAAAAAACTATAAGGACTAAAAATATATCAATTAGAAACAAAGAGGATGAAGTTAACTTTTCACGCTAATTTTTAAAAGAAGCCAACTAGTTTCTTTGTCTTTTTCACTTTTGTGCCTTTACTTTTAATCCTTCTCTTTATTAATAATTTGAAAGCAAATGAGAATAAATTTAACCACAAAAAGAGATGATAGAAGAGAAAATAAAGTGTTATCACTAAAATAAATTAAATAATATATCACTTGATAATGTTTTGTGAAAGATTGTATATTATATGCATGCATAGTAAAATTTGGTGACGATTTGTTTTTAATGTGCGTGAATCTTCTTGACATTATTGTTCCCGCTTGCTTTGGAATTGACGCCTTTGATTAATGAAAATTGAGAAGAGAACAATAGGGGAAAAAAAGAAAAAAGAAAAAGAAGAAGTCGTAGCAGTTGTTTGACTTGTGTTGACGAAAACCAAAACCAACTGCCCTTATCAAATTATTTCGCGAGAAAACGGATAGATAAGAAGAAAACAAGTTTACTCCATCAGAACCAACAGGGCCGTGGCTCAAGTGGTGAAGGGGGCAGCTCTCCTTCTTTTGAACCCAGGTTCGAATCCCAGTGGGAGTGGAGCTGGAGAGTTTGCTCTCTTTCTATTTCTCTTGGGTCCTTTCTGTGCGGTATCCCTGTCACCTCCGCGGTGCCTTACCTGCTCACTAGGGCTTGCAGGATGTTCAGTGGGTCGTGGGATTAGTCGTGGTGCGCGTAAGCTGGCCCGGACACCCACGTTATCAAAAAAAAAAAAAAAAAAAAAAAAAAAAAAGTTTACTCCATCAGACCGTTGAACGTCACTATCTAGTTTCTCAATTTCCCTCTATTTCCAGTTCCATTCCATTGCACTCAAATGATCGCCCGTAACAATCGCCCAAATTTAGTTCAACATACAAAACCCACGTTCACTTTTGCGGTGGAAAAATGTTTTAAAAATAAAAAAATCATTTTAATATATTTTAAAATAAAAAATAATTTAAAAAATAATAATAATTACGGCACCAAACAGGTTTTTTTAATAGTAATACTATCTAGACTAATGCTACAATCATTCAAACATTCCTTGATATTAATCAATAAAACAACTATTCTTACAATCATGGTACACGAACAATTAGGTCTTATAATTTGGAAAATCAGCATTAGATTTTGAAAATAAAATATGTGTTATACTTTATTTCTAACTAATCATGTTAATCTTTGGGCTAGCCCCCTTTCGTTAAAAAAAAAAACCAAAAAACTAATTATGATAATTTTGACTTAGAGGAAATGTGAGGCAACTCGTGTTTTCAAAAAAATTAATTTTTTTGGCTAATTTTTTTTTATTTTTGATATTTTAATACACTAATCTTAAAAATAATTTTTAAAAAATAAAAAAAATTTACTTTGATGCATTCAACATGAAAAATATTTTGAAAAGCAGTCACAACTACACTTACAAATAAATTCATTGTTTATTTGACTTTGTTATTGGATTTTATAGTGTGTTGTGAAAAAAAAAAAGGATTAAAGAAAAGCATACGAAAAAAAAAATATTAGGTTAGACAAGTGTTTGACTAAATGAGTTGTTGAACTTTTTCTATTGATAAAAACATATATTGTTTTATTAAAAATAAGTAAAATGGCTTGTTGTAACCCATTTTTGGGTCCCCACACAAAACATAATAAATACAAAAAAGAAGAAGAAGAAGCAGACAAGAGAGTAAAACAGAAGAGAAGATCGAGAGAGAGAGAAGGAGACCGAGCGACAGAAAGAGAGACAAGAGAGTAGAGAGGCGAGAAAGATAGAAAAAAAAAGTAGGGAAAGAACAGAAAAAGAAGAAGAAGAAGCGGCAGAGAAGAGAATGAAAAACAGAGAGAGAAAGGAAGAAGGAGGACCGCCACTGGAACCACCGCACCACCGCTGGCCACCGCTGGACGACTGAGGCGCCTCCAGGTAAACCCTCTCCCCCTTTATCTTGCCTTCGTTTCTTCCCTCGCCATGCCAGACATGCACAGTGCACGTCTACAGGCAGGGAGAAGCTGGTTACTGTGCACGTCATGCACAGTAACCAACTAAACGTGGGCTGGGCTCATTTAGGCCTGGGTTGGCCCAGCCCATGTATTTGGGCCTGACCTAGCCCATTTAAAAAAATATTTGTTTCAACATTTTATAATTTTTCCGCTTAGTTTTTATGTCGTTTTGATTAATATCAAACAATATTTTTTATGTTGTTAAAAATACAAAATCTGATATGAAAATACCTGGTTTTCGTCAAAAACTTCCACAAATACAAAAAAAATTGAAAAAAGAGAAAAAAAAATGTTTTTGTGCATACGGTCAAGTGTCTCAAATCTAAAAAATCATATCGTATTTTTCATATGTCAAAAAATAATATTTTAGCATGCATTTTGGCTTTAATAACCAGTTTATTAAAGTCAAGAGAACATTGACCAAAATCTCAAAAACAATAAAAATTTTATTTTGTTTGATTTTAGTATCAGGGATTATGAATTTATATGTAAAACGTATTCCTGATATTAAAAAGATATTTTCTTTTGATGACTTCGAATAGTTAGGTTTTTACCTGATAAGATAAGGATCTCTTTATAGAGGAGGACTTTAAAAAACCACAACACGACCTTAGATTTTATCAGACATTAAAACAATGTAGCCTACCTTAGGTAGGGCATAGTTAGGGTGATAATACCTTCCCTTTACGCAACCAGTCTCCATACCATGTCTCTAAAGACCAGTTAGGATTCCTAGTAACCAGAATACTAGGTGGCGACTCCCATTCAAATTTTCCACTGATAGGAGACAAGAATTCCTTGTCTCTACATGTTTTGCCAGGAATAAATCCATATTCCATTTTTGTTTTCCTTGCGGGTGGATGATCGTCATTCCGCCGCACACGTGCGACAGAATGGCGACTCCACTGGGGACTTTGTGGACTAAGCTTTGTTTTTGTCTGATTATTGTGTTTTATTGTTGTGGTTTGCGTGTTTATTTTTAAATATGCATTTCCTTTATTTGTTTCTTACGTGCTTTAATTTATGTATATAATTGTTCATACATTGTATAGAAATGCCTCATGCATCACATGCTTTACATTTTTTTAAGCACACACAAGCTTCTAAGTTAAGTGGGGAATTAGCGATCTACCTTATGACCATTGGTCAGGGTTCAGATGCGTGAAACACCCAACTCATATCTGAGTGTCTGCTTGATAATGGTGGTGGGTATACGTGCCTTAACCATTTCTTGCAACGCCCCTATACTGTCTTTACGAAGATCGTCACTGGACAGATATGAGACCCTTTTGAGACCAGGTAGAAAACCTATTCATATTCATATAATGAATAGAACCTGTCCTTAGGTTGTATGTGTTATCTTTATTTACATCAAGGCAAACCCTTCTTGAAGCATCTTGAACTCAAGACTATCACGCAGAATCAAGATTTTTGTTTTCATCATGCAAGAGTTATAATCATATGTCACCCTTCCAAGGGCAAGTTCATCATATAAATTACATGTTCATACATTTAACATGCATACATGTCAGATTGAAATATAGGTCCCCAAAAAGTCTACAACACCCGACTTCGAGCAAAAAACATGGAAGATGAAGAGCGTGCTCAACGTGATGCCTCTTTTCAAGAAGAGTTGGAGTCTCTGAAAACAAGTGTGGCTCACCTCACTAGCTTACTCGAGCAAACACTAAGAAATACCTCTGGTGAAGGTCCTTCTAATCGACTGATCACCTTTGATTCGGCTCCTACTGCAGTTCAGCCTGAGGAAAGAATGAGCAAACATGGTCAAGAGCCTCAGCAAAATCCAACATTTGTGCAGTCAACGACACCTGCACCATCCCTAACAGTCGTGAAGGCATCTGCTAATGAGTCCCACAAGGCTAAGTCATCTAATAGCATTGATCAAGCTAAGATAGAGGCGTTGGAAGCCAGACTCAAAGCCATTGAAGGGGTAGACTTATATGACCCGGTACGGGCAGTAAAGATGTGTTTGGTCCCAAACGTGGTTGTCCCAAAGAAATTTCGTGTTCCTGAATTCATCAAATACAGTGGAACACAATGCCACATGACTCATCTTAGGTCTTACTGCAATAAAATGGCAGAGGTAGTACATGATGAAAAACTACTAATGCATTTTTTCCAAGACAGCGTAAGTGGGGCAACTTTAAGTTGGTATATGAGATTGGACAACACAAAAATCTGAAGCTGGAAAGATCTGGTGGATGCTTTTGTCAAGCAATACAAGTACAACATGAACATCGCTCCTGATAGAACCAGCTTGTCCAATATAAAGAAAAAGGACAAAGAAAGCGTAAGGGAATATGCTCAAAGATGACGGGAATCAGCTGCTTAAGTACATTCCCCACTTCTGGACAAAGAGATGGTCTCTTTATTTGCTAACACACTCAAGGCACCCTATTATGAACATGTGATGGGTAGCTCAGCCCAGCAATTCACTGATTTTGTGGTAGTGTGTGAACGCATAAAATAAGGTGTCAATAGTGGTAGAATTTATGCACCCACCGAGAAAAGAGGCTTTGAAAGAAAAGAGGTCCACCATGTAGAAGATGACTACAGGAGTAGGAAAAATGCATCCCAAAATTACCATACTCCATCTCAAATTGCCAACATCGAAAAACATGAACCCCAAAACTTTCAAGCCAAAAGCCAAATCGGAAATTCCCAAAGGGTTCAAGAACAACTACCTCCACTACCGTTACCCCTGAATGAGATGTATCAAAAGCTATTGAGCATCGGGCAGATAGCTCCAGAACCTTTGACACCTTTGCAGCCACCTTATCCTAATTGGTACAAGCCAGAACTCAATTATGAATACCATGCTGGTATTGCTGGGCATAGCATCCATACCTGCAACGCCTTCAAGAGAAAGCTTCTGCAATTAATCAAGGCTAGGTGAATAGAATTGGAAGACGCCCCCAATGTGAATACAAACCCACTGCCTAATCATGTTTGAAGCATATTAGGATGGAATGTTTGGGGAATTAGAAAGCATCAATGGTCTTGCATGATAGCATGAATTTTGTAGAACTCAAATTTTGACTGTGGTGTTGTTCCACATTGTCTTTGAGTCCTCTACACAGAACTTTTGAAAGGAGGCTAGCCTATGAACAGATTCGCCAAAATAGAGGAATGAAACCTGCCTTGTTATTGCCTTTTGTTAATGCTTTTGAACAAGACTTTCTCTCTTAATGAGCTTTTCTTATTAAATAAGATCATGTGTTTTCTTGTGTTCATATCACACTCTTTTGTTGTTATTACATGTAAATCACATTTTGAGTACAACTTTTGCTCACAAAACTACAACATAAAGAATCCTTCGGTGTTCCTTTCTTCCAAAACCATACATAATCTCATATGTTTTCAAGGATATTTTTTGGGACCTCCAAAGTGAGTACAAAAGCAAAAATCGCGTTGCTATTTTTCCAAAACAAATGCATTCTGGAAATTCAAGTGCTTCCTTAGGTAGGTACACATATACCTAAAAAACTTGAAAGAAAAAAGACAACAAAGACAAACAACACTATGAGGTGACTCAAAAGCTGAGTTTTATTTGACTGAATAAATCACTTTGCATACGCACATGAAAGCAAGACCTATCGATCCTCAATGCATGAGTTGAGATGAGGAAAGACCATCTTTGATAATCCTTTCACAAGTCTGAAATATGTCCTTTGCAGTCCCATTTTGAGCCTAGTAATGTTTGTTTGAAATAACCTTGACTAGGATCACACCCTACATTGGGGGGCAAAATAAGAGAGTTTTTTTTTGTTTTTACCATCCAGACAAAGCAATGAAGATGGGTGCTGGAATTGATCATGTAATTTTTAATCTTTCATTATCATCTAAATAAAGCAGTGATTGGTTAAGAAAAGAAAAGAAGAACATCCAAAGGATCTAAAAGATTTGAGCTTCTCATACAAACAACTGATATGATTGTGCTCAACCAAACAAAAACGAAGAAAACAAAGAGAAAAGCCTAAACCCGACATTGGGGGGCATGAAGACTATTTAAGAAAAAAAACAAATCCAAAAGACAAAAGGTCAGGAAACAAGCACAAGTGATCCCTAGTCTTGAAATCCCTTAAACACTTTTTGAGCCTGCGATGTATCCATTTTCTTCGTAACCAATAGCCAAAGCCTACATTACGTACCTGATAAAGCCCTTTCTGATCAAAGGCAAGCAATCTGGATAGGTAGGTAGTGCTCTCTTGTGTGAGTCAAATCATTATTCATGCAAATAAAATAAATGATTTGACTCAATTCGGTTCTCAATAACCCTCAAATTGAAATTTAAACCTTTTGTGACCAACCAGATGTCATTTTTATCTTTAAACCAAAAGCGAAAAATAAGTTTTCATCATTTCAAGAAAACCTGTCCATAGGAATCGCTTGAATTTTTTAGAACAAGTTTATTTTGAACCAATGTCAAAATAATTTTTGTGATTGGAATAACTTGGAAGTTCCAAAAATTTTTGCATGAAAACATTTCATTGTACAAAAAACCCAAACTCACTTTCACATATCCTCACCCCAAACTAAACCCAAGTTGAACACTTGGGGGGGCATGATCAAGCTGAGGGGCAATCAAACACACATGGTAGGGCTAGCTCCATGATTCCTTTTCTAAAGAAAATGTCGGGCAAAATTGACAACTCTTGAGATAAAAGGTGAAAGACAAAGATGTGTGATGACATTAAACCCTTCCCAGAGGTCAAGATCACAATATGTAACCCGAGTAAGCAAAAGTGGAAAAGCCATCAAAGTTTACTACCAACACTACAACTTTTGAGAGAAAAGAAAGACACCATGAAGAAATGGGGGCTTATATTTCTCAGGTAAGTATACATGCATATCAATCACAATGCATTTTCTTTCAACATTGACATATCAGTGTTTCAACATCAACT
The DNA here is from genome assembly GCF_005239225.2 of Populus alba. NCBI lineage: Eukaryota > Viridiplantae > Streptophyta > Magnoliopsida > Malpighiales > Salicaceae > Populus > Populus alba. The sequence goes on from NC_133287.1 coordinate 4,929,261, forward strand.
TTTAGGTAGTGCGTTTTCTAACCCTACCTCCTTTTGAGTGCGCCTTTGAGCCCCCATCCCTTAGGTAGTGCTTTTTCTAACCCTACCTCCTTTTGAGTGCGCCTTTGAGCCCTCATCCCTTTGGTAGTGCGTTTTTTAACCCTACCTCCTTTTGAGTGCACCTTTGAGCCCTCAACTCCTTTGGTAGTGCGTTTTCTAACCCTACCTCCTTTTGAGTGCACGTTTGAGCCCTCACCTCTTGGGTAGTGCGCTTTTCTAACCCTACCTCTTTTCGAGTGTGCCTTTGAGCCCTCACCTCTTGGGTAGTGCGTTTTTCTAACCCTACCTCTTTTCAAGTTTTCCTTTAAGCCCTCGCCATCCAATTCTCTATTTTTTTATTTGGGTAGGTCACCCATTACAATGAGATCATTCCTCCATTTGGGTAGGTCACCCTTTACAATGAGACTACTCTTTACTTTACGTATGTGTGGGCAGGTCGCTCATGAAAATAGACCAAGGTAAGTGTGAGTGCGTGGGCAGGTCGCCCGTGAAAATAGACCATCTTTCTTCAAAAAAAACAAAGGGTTTGAACACGTAGGATTTCGGTTCTGGTTAGAGGGGATTGGCGAAAGGAATCTCAGTCTATCATAACCACGTAGGATTTTGGTTCTGGTTAGAAGGGATTGACGAAAGGAATCTCAGTCTATCTTAACCACACATAGGATTTCGGTTCTAGTTAGAGGGGATTGGCGAAAGGAATCTTAGTATATCCTAACCACACACAGAGAATTTTGGTTCTGGTTAGAGGGGATTGGCAAAAGGAATCTCAGTCTATCCTAACCACACAGAGGATTTTGGTTCTGGTTAGAGGAGATTGGAGAAAGGAATCTCAGTCTATCCTAACCGCGCACACAGGATTTTGGTTCTGGTTAAAGGGGATTGGTGAAAGGAATCTAATCTATCCTAACCGCACACACATAATATTTTAGGTTTTGGTTAGAAGGGATTGACGAAAGGAATCTCAGTTTAACCCAACTACACACAAGACTTTGGGTCCGGTTTAAGTTTTAGGTCAACCAAATTTTGAGAAGACTACTTTTGGAAGACTAATTTTGTTTATCTTTACAACACTTACTACGCAAAATCTTTGCTCCGTAAGCATTATAAAGAGGGGGCAACTATTGTAACCCATTTTTGGGTCCCCACACAAAACATAATAAATACAAAAAAAAATAAAAGAAAAAGAAGAAGCAGACAAGAGAGTAAAACAGAAGAGAAGACCGAGAGAGAGAAGGAGACCGAGTGACAGAAAAAGAGACAAGAGAGTAGAGAGGCGAGAAAGACAGAAAAAAAAAAAGTAGGGAAAGAACAGAAAAAGAAGAAGAAGAAGAAGAAGCGGCAGAGAAGAGAACAAAAAACAGTGAGAGAAAGGAAGAAAGAGGATCGCCACTGGAACCACCGCTGGACGACTGAGGCATCTCCAGGTAAACCCTCTGCCCCTTTATCTTGCCTTCGTTTCTTCCCTCGCCATGCCAAACGTGCACAGTGCACGTCTGCAGGCAGGGAGAAGCTGGTTATTGTGCACGTCATGCACAGTGCACGTCTGCAGGCAGGGAGAAGCTGGTTATTGTGCACGTCATGCACAGTAACCAGCTAAACGTGGGCTGGGTTGAGCCCAGCCCATGCATTTGGGCCTGGGTCAGCCCAACCCATGTATTTGGGCCTAACCTGGCCCATTTAAAAAAAATATAAAAAAATATTTATTTCAACATTTTATAATTTTTCCGCTTAGTTTTTATGTCATTTTGATTAATATCAAACAATATTTTTTATGTTGTTAAAAATACAAAATTTGATATGAAAATACCCGATTTTCGTCAAAAACTTCCAAAAGTACAAAAAAAATTGAAAAAAGAGAAAAAAATGTTTTTGTGCATACGACCAAGTGTCTCAAATCTAAAAAATCATATTGTATTTTTCATATGTCAAAAAACAATAGTTTAGCATGCATTTTGGCTTTAATAACCAGTTTATTAAAGTCAAGAGAACATTGGCCAAAATCTCAAAAACAACAAAAATTTTATTTTGTTTGATTTTAGTATTAGGGATTATGAATTTATACGTAAAACGTATTCTTGATATTAAAAAGATATTTTCTTTTGACGACTTCGAATAGTTAGGTTTTTACCTGATAAGATAAGGATCTTCTTACAGAGGAGGACTTTAAAAAACCACAACACGACCTTAGATTTTATCAGACATTAAAACAATGCAGCCTACCTTAGGTAGGGCGTAGTTGGGGTGCTAATACCTTCCCTTTACGCAACCAGTCTCCGTACCCGATCTCTAAAGACTAATTAAGGTTCCTAGTAACCAGAATACTGGGTGGCGACTCCCATTCAAATTTTCCACTGATAGGAGATAAGAATTCCTTGTGTCTACATGTTTTGCCAGGAATAAATCCATATTCCATTTTTGTTTTCCTTGCGGGTGGACGATCGTCGCGCCGCCGCACACGTGCGATATGGCTTGTGATGATATATATTATTTATAAATGTAAAATAAAGAGTAAAAATTTTATTAAGTGATACAATACTTAATATAGGGTAAACAATAATTTTTTTAATTTGTATGTGGTATATATTAAAAATCCAGATAAGTTTTCAATATAAAAGACAAATAGTTTAATTGTTCAGATAATTTTGCAGGTTTGGTTTTCTAAATTTGGTCTCATACTCAAAGTAAAGAGTTATGAACTACCTTCCTCCAATAATTATTAATCTTATGACATGATTCAGAAAACTCATGATTTAATACTTCATTCATGTTATATTTTAAATTAAATTGAAAAGATATTTACTTGATAAAACATGTCTAACTTAATTGAGTTTTTAATAATTCAATTAATTCAGTAAAAATTAATCTAAAACTCAACCAAATTAATATAGAAAACATTAAAAAAAACGAAAAAAAAGTGACCTAGACTTTTAATGAAAAAAAATTGTTTTTAAAATTGGGATTAAGAAATATGTTTTCTTCAATGCAGAAAGTAGACCCATGAATATAATTTTTTTTATAAAAGCCCGTAACTACATGCAAAATAATTCATGATTTTTTTTTTATAAAAAATAAACACAATAAATTACAAGTTAAAAACACAATTTTTTTTTTTTATGAAATAGCACATTTTAACTTTATGTTTCTGAAATAAATATTATATTTCTAAATGCAATAAGATAATTTTCACGCTTTAAAATAATAATATTTAAACATGTCACTACTGATTATCTAAGCAGTGAAGTGTAGTTCTGCCATAACTAGATGAGGATGACCTAATAAATATATTTATGAATTAATGTGACAAGCTTAGGCTTAAGAAAATATTTAGTCATATCATATCAAAATAATGGCTAAAAAGATCATAACTTCTAATCCAACCATGAATTGTGCTTAAATTTTTATGAGTTTTCAAAAGTTGTTTTTTTAGATGAGCAATGAAATCGCTAATCGACTATGAACTATGTTTAAATTTTTATAGGAGTTTTCAGATATTGTTTTTCTAAGATAAGCAATAAAATCACTACTTCGACCATCTAATTTTTAGATTTCAAAAGTCTCACACCTTACAGCCTCAATTTTAACAATTTTATGGTTTTTTTTATTGACCGGTCAATCAATTTAATTGATCATTATAAATTAGTGGTTAAGTAATCTTGAATTTAATCGATATCACGATTGTAAATCATGACATTAATTAAAATTATATTATAGTTCCTACCTACAGTTTAATTGATATGAAGATTCAAAAACATAATATTTAATTAAATATAACATTTCATAATCTTGACTTCTTAACATATATTATTTCACGAACACATTTTACTACTATATTGATTCATTTTTTCTTTTTAATTTTGTTTGTTAATTGTCCAATTTGTCTTATATTTCAAAACATGGATCCGAGAAGAGAAGACCGTTCCTCGACACTTGTGCCCTAGCTTTCTCTCTGTCTCTTTTAACTCACTTCCCTCCCAATCTTAAACGAACCTCGCCAAGATCTCTCTCTCTCACACAAACTCCAAGACTCTCTCTCTCTCTCTCTCTCTCTCTCATATTTCAGACACCACAGAGAGACAACGACGTCTTCGTTTCTACCCACATCATAAAAACCAGTGGACCGTAAAATCGAAACTAAATAAAAAGGAAGCATAAAGAGAAGAACAAGAAAACTAACCCTAAATCTAACCCCACAGATCGATAGAGACATTGGAGAGATAACATTGATATCTCTCTTAAAAGTTTGGAATTATGGTAGCTGGTAAGGTAAGGCAGGCAATGGGTTTGCAAAAATCACCAGCAAACAAAACTGAAACTCGTAATAATACACCACCACCAAAACCACCGATTCCTTCTCCTAGCTCCGGAAAAGTATCCTCTCAAAAGGCGGTTTTTTCACGCTCTTTCGGTGTTTATTTCCCTCGCTCCTCCGCTCAAGTCCAACCTCGTCCGCCTGACGTAACCGAGCTTTTAAAACTCGTTGAAGAGCTTCGTGAACGTGAGTCTCTCTTAAAGACTGAACTTCTTGAGTTTAAACTGTTAAAAGAGAGTGTGGCTATTGTTCCAGTTTTGGAAACTGTGATTTCTAATAAAAATACGGAGATTGAGAAGGCAGTGAAGAAGGTAGAATCACTAGAGCGTGAAAACGAGAGCTTAAAAGCCGAATTGAGTGAAGTGAGATTGAGATTCGGAGAGGAGAGAAAAGAGGGTGCAAAGAAAGTTAAGGAATTAGAAGCGGAAGTTGTAGAGCTGAAGAAAGCGGTGTCAGATCGTGAGAATGAAATAGAGCTCTCTTCTTCACAGAGGTTTCAAGGGTTAATGGAGGCCACAACCAAGTCTACTTTGATTAGAAGCTTGAAGAAAGGAGTCAAATGTACCGACATTATGAGATCATCGAGCCAGAATCAAAATGTAGATCATCATTCTAAGAGATTGGAAGAGAATGTCAAAACCGAGAAGCCGAGGCATTCGAGGTGTAACTCGGAGGAACTCACTGAGTCAACTCTGACATCTCGAGTTCGTAGGGTCCCTAAACCACCACCAAAACGATCATTGTCATCGCTTGCGACATCATCATCGTCAGTTTCATCCAGCGGTTCTGATCACTCAGTTTCATGTCCACCTGCTCCTCCTCCGCCACCACCTCCTCCACTTCCGGTGGCTAAGAAGATTGTTCCACCTCCGCCGCCACCGCCTCCAAAGGGGAAGAGAGCAGGGACGGAGAAAGTGAGGAGAGTTCCGGAGGTGGCTGAGTTTTATCACTCGTTAATGCGGAGGGACTCGCGGCGGGATTCCGGCGGTGGAGTAGCGGAGGCCTTACCGGTAACGGCCAATGCCCGTGATATGATTGGGGAGATAGAGAATAGGTCGACTCATTTGTTGGCGGTAAGTACCGGTTTCTCCCTATTTTTAATCTTTTGAGATATTTACGATATTTGCCACTGGGATTTGGTGTCTTTATGTTTTTATCTAAGGTTGACTGTCTGAATCTTTTGTAAAGGAAAAATCAGTAGTAATTTTTTTATGAACTTGATGGCAAATTGGGCAATTTAAATCTGATCTAGAAAGTGTAGACATGAACTCTGTTTGCTGTTTGCTGTTTGCAGTGTGATTTAAGGTGTTTTTTTTTTTAATTATATTAAAATAATATTTTTTATTTTTAAAATTTTATTTTTATCATCAACCTATAAAAAAATTTAATCTAAAACTAAAATAACTATAAATTTAAAAGAATAACTAGACCACAAAGGAACATGGTCATGTCTTTGCTAATGTAAGAAATTGACGTGATTAATGTTTGTGTGTTGTTTGGGCACATGATTATGGGTTATGTTTTTCCTTGTTCCTGCGATTAGAAGGATTTATTAATTACCTAAATAAATATAAGGCCTCTCTGTGTATGGTTTGACAGATAAAAACAGATGTGGAAATACAAGGAGATTTTATCAAGTTCCTGATAAAAGAAGTTGAGATTGCTGCATTTACAGACATCGAAGACGTGGTCCCTTTTGTTAAATGGCTCGACGATGAGCTATCTTATCTGGTAAATTTTTAATTTTCCAAGAAACCCTTTTGATTTTGTTCAGATTAATTTAAAGACCTGGGAGAGATCATAAAGAATTTGTTTCCTTGCTTGGATTATTTAGGTTGATGAAATAGCGGTGCTCAAACACTTTGATTGGCCGGAGCAGAAGGCAGATGCATTACGCGAGGCTGCCTTTGGCTACTGTGATCTCAAGAAGCTGGAAGCGGAAGCCTCGTTGTTTCGAGACAATCCCCGGCAGCCATGCGGTCCTGCTCTCAAGAAAATGCAGGCGTTGCTTGAAAAGTACGTCCTTAATATTTATCTCTTTTTCACCCATCTGAGTCTGCATTTATTTGTTTTTGATATTGCAAAGAATGGAGTTTTCTTATCGAATTCCATAAGTTGTGTTATCGGTCCAGATTGGAGCATGGTGTTTACAATCTATCAAGAATGAGAGAATCAGCAACCATGAGATACAAAGGATTTCAAATTCCAACGGATTGGATGCTTGAAACAGGAATAGTTAGTAAGGTAATTTAACCTTTTCTCTTACGGCTTAATTTGGACAATAATTGGTTTTTAATGGAAAAATAACAGTAACACGCAGACCCCACAAATCCCTTTTTTTTTATGGATTTCACATAGTTCTATATATTTAATTAGTCACGGAGAGAGAACATAACTTTATTGTTAACTATCTTGGGGAGCTTCTTTATTTCTCAGGATTATTAGTAAAAAAATATTAATAAAATAACAATGTAAAAAATATTTAAAACATAGATGATATTTGCCATTCAAGTATCGACTCCTTAGATCAAAAAAAATTGAACATAAGATTCAATAAAAAGGAAGAAGAGGAGAGAGAGAGAAAAAACAAGATTATAGATACATATTATAATTTCGATGATAACACCACCGATATTATTGTAAAGATCTTGACAAGTTGAATTCAATGATATCAAGAAAAGTCATCAATGGTGATTGGAATAGGCCCCATAAGTACAGCCCGAAGGAAAGTGAGTTATAACACCTTTAAACGGCCCGTGTGACTCACTCCATTTATCATTTATGATTTTTTTTGTATTGTTTGAATTGTCTTGTCAAGATTGTGCTTCTGATATCTTCTTTTTTTTTTTTTTTTTTATCTTTTCTATCTCTTCACATATGACAAGGAGGAGAGTGAAAATAAATAAAAAAATGTCATGGAGACATATCGAAACTCTAAAGACAACAATATTGGTACTGTTGAAAAAATCTTAACAAAACAAATTCAACGATACCAAAAAAATATCACAAACATGAACGGAGTGGGCAACACGAGGTGTCCAAAGATATCGGGACTGACTTGTCTTCGGGCCCCTTGTGTGATCCACTCTAATCATTACTTGTGACTTTTCTTAGTATTGTTGGATTTATTTTATTGAGATCTTTTCAATGATCTCAGTTGTATTATCATAAAGTTTCAATATGTCTTTGAGATCTTTTTCTTTTATTTATTCTTTTTTTTTTTGTGTCCAATAATTTTACAATTTAAGAGTGTCACAGGTAAATATTGTTATCTTTAAACTGTGCTATTTTTTAAAGTATTCTTCACTATTATTTTATTATTATTTTTTACCATGCTATAATCCAAATAAATACTCCTATTTTACTAGGCATTATTATAAAATTACCAGGGGTAACAAGATGACAAAAGAAAAGTTTAGATTTTTTGCCTTATTTTCTCTGCCCACGCCTGCTGCCTGCTAGCGTGCATGTGAATTTCCAGATTTCTAAAATTTATTTTCTCGTTTGCTTTAGAATTTGGATTCATTGATATAGAATCTCTAAGTTGCCCCATAAAAACTAGCACATTTTTTTCTTTTTTGTAATATAGCTTGAAGGATTTTAAAGTTGTAAGAACCCAACAGAACTTCAAAGAATTTGTTTTGTCCCTTTTTGACAGGACTAAACTTCTAAAATTATTCAAATTATATGATGAAGCTAGCATAATATTTACTTCATAGATCCTGTACTTACTCTTCGCTAATTTCTTTTGGGTTTTTGCTTTGAAGCTTCATTAATAGTTCTGAACTTATTTTGTTATGTAGCTAATCAGTCTCCTCACACATTGTTGCAGATTCAGTTGGCATCTGTGAAATTAGCGATGAAGTTCTTGAAGAGAGTATCTGCAGAACTTGAGACTGCTGGCGGGGTGGCCGAAGAAGAGGAGCTGATAGTCCAAGGCGTTCGATATGCATTCCGGGTACATCAGGTGAAGATCCATACGCTTGCGTTTGCCTTTAACGATTAGAATAATTATACTTTTTGCAGTGAGGCTCTAATGCTTTCATTTTTTGTGGCAGTTTGCTGGAGGTTTCGATGTGGAAACAATGAGGGCATTCCGAGAATTGAGAGATAAAGCAAGATCATGTCATGTACAATGTCAAAACCAGCAGCAACAGAAACTTGTATGCGTGTCTACAGCTTGCTAATCTGTAGCAAACTCAGCTTCAGAATTGCTGTCTTTTGTTGTAAAGATAAAGCACCATGTTTGTCATCTATACTATGACCGTGGCGATCTTGGAATCAATATTCCTTGGTTCATTCTTTTATTTTATCAGTGTCCTTAAGTAGTGTACTTAAACTTGACATGGTATAAATATGAAGAAAATCTCAAATGCCACCCTTACCAATGTTGACTTGATTGTTAAAATTGCGAGTTATTCCTAAAATTATATAATTTTATAATAATAAAAATCATAGGAGTCAATATATATATTTATTATGCAAAATCATGTAAAAATAAAAAAAATGATAAAATCATATTAAAATCGTTCAAAATCAAGTAAAATCATGATTTTTATTATTGATATTATGATTTTACAATAATTTTAGATTTTCAATTCTTATTTTTCTCATTGCATATATTTGTGTTTACTCACTAACACATGAGTCTCATAAGCACTTGTATACATGGATTCTTTTTTAAATCAATAATGCAAGGACAAAGAAAACATAGTATTGTTTAAACCCTTCCACACAAATAAAATATTATTTATCATAGTATTTTAGTCATTAAAAATCCTAACTGATCTTAAAATTTAGATAAAAAAATTTTTGTCTAATATAAATTTAGGTATTTTTATGTTTTATAATTGTTAATCTGTTTAAGATTTAAGAAAAGTTATTATTGATAAGGAAATATTTATTTTATCACGTTAAAACTTAACCATTCTAAAATTAAACACATGAAAATAAAATAGAGTTTCGTTTTATTCAATATTTATAATACATCTTTAATATAAATTTATAATTCCGTATGCTAAAAGATACAAAATATATATTTACAAATAAGTTTATAATCTCAAACGGGCTAGGCTGGACTTAGCAGCCTAAACCAGTTATTGGGCCGTGCAGATAATCCGCCCCTTTGTTTTTTTTGTTTTTTCTGCAGGTGTGCGTGAGCAGTTCACGCACGCCTGCTACAGTACATAGGTAATTAAATTGCAGGAAAGGAGGGAACGAAGACTTACCTCGTTTGCAGACGTTTTGGACGAGAATCCACCGGTGCTTGTTGCTGGGAGATGCTTCCTTTCTTCTTTCTTTCCTTTCGTTCTCTCTGTCTCTGTTTCACCCGTTATTTCTCTCTTCGTCTCTTAGGTTTTTTTGGTTCTCTCTCTTGTTCTCTCCTCTGCTCTGTGTTCTCCCTCCCTATTTTTTTCCCGTCCCCTGTGTTGCTCTTCGGCTCTCCTTTTATAGGAAGTGGACTCCTACTTATTCCCAGAAGTCCTTCCTTATCTTGGGGACTTGGTGTTTTGGTTGGACAAAAACACCGACAGTCCTGCTATTGTTGGACTGTCGGTGGTGGGTTTCCTCGGCGTTTAAAGGCACGTCGGGGCGTGAGGGAGATTGGACTGAAGATTGGATTGGTGGTAGACTAAACGGTCTATCGTTTGCCTGGGTTGAGCTGATACCGTCATCATTTCTTTTTTTTGCAGGTGGTTTCCCCTGTTTCCAGAGGAAGAAGATGAAGAAACAGGGAACGCTAAACAGTGCCGTCTTGAGCTGAGGCGGCCATTTTCAATTTGGTCATTGAGGTTTCGACATTTTTTAATCAAGACCCCTGTGTAAATTGTAATTAGACCCCTATATTTCAGCACCCTTTACAAAATAGTCATTGGTTTTTAATTTAATCAATTCAGTTCTTAATTGGATCTTCAACTTTTAATTTTTTCAAAATTACCCCTAGAAAAATCAATTAACCTCCCTATAGTACCCCCTGCCTTTTCACTTTGGTCCCCGGACTTTGATTTCTTGCAATTTGAACCCAAATCAACCCTAAATTTTAATATTTCTTCAATTTTAGCCTCTGATTTTATTTATTAAATTAATTCAAAGTTTAATTAAGTCCCCAAACTTATTAATTCTTTTAATTTATACCAAAATTGAATACTTAAATTATAAATCCACCCTAATTAACCCTCAAAACTTCTAGTTTGTGTTATCTTGACCCAAACTTCAAATTATTCTTCATTCATTTTCATTTTTCTCTTTTTTTTTGGTGAATTTGTGTTCTCAAAAATTGGGTTATGACAGTGATAATAAAACAAAAGGCATCTAGTTGAAATATAGGTTCATCGTAACATCAAACCTACAATACTCACCTTCAGAAGAGAATGATGGAAAACAAGGAAAGGGTCTGGTTCGAAGATTAAAGGGAGATAGAAAGCATGAAAAGCAACATTACTAGACTCACTAGCCTACTTGAGTAAGCTCTAAGGTTCAGGTCACAAGAGGGACACTTAGCTCTATCCATAATTGCTGCACAGTTCGCAGCTTATCAAAATATAGGTACACCAAAACCTCAATTTGCCACTCATTTTCTAGTATCTCCTATGAGGGTGCCACCCATGGTGATCTAACTGTTGAGGAAGCCTATACAGAAAAGGTAGTGAAGAAGGATAATTATGATAAGCTTGCTGCTTTAGAGGAAAGGATGAGAGCAATTGAAGGAGTTGAGTTGTACAACCCTATAAGAATTGTTGAGATCTGTTTGTTTTCTAATGCGAAGGTGCCAAAAGAATTTAGAGTGCCGAAATTCATAAAATACATCGGTAGTTAATGCCGAAGAACTCACCTAAAGGTATATTGTAATAAAATGACAGAAGTAGTAAGAGATGAAAAGTTGTTGATCCATTTCTTTCAAGATAGTTTAAGCGACGCTGCCTAGCCTGGTATATGAGGATAGATAATACCAATATTAAAAGGTGGAAAGAGTTAACACATGCTTTTATGAAATTATACAAGTTTAATATGGACATCACCCTAGATATATCTAATTTGTTGGTCATGGAGAAGGAAGGCAATAAATCTGTTCGTGAATATGCTCAAAGATGGAGTGAGAAGACCACACAAGTAAGCCCATGATTGTTAGAAAAATAAATGATTAATATATTCTCTAATACCTTTAAAACTTTTTATTTCAAGCACCTTACGGGAACCATGACCCAACACTTTCTTGATATTGTGATTGTAGTTGAGAGTATTGACATGACATTAAAGTAGGAAAAATCAAAGGTTCAACTATGAGCTTTAAAGTCATGAAAAAAGATGAAGTGGAAAGTGGCTTTCAAATTATAAATCTTAATCATGCCCAATCAGATTTCATTGCATCACTAGCTACCCTAGTGTCATTATCAAAGATTGACACACCTCAACCACTCAAAGATGTTTACCAGTACCTTCTAAACACAAGATATAATGCTCTAACTCCATCAAATCCCGTACAACCACTATTTTCTAAGTGGTATAATTCAAATGAGAAATGTGAATATCATGAAGGGATCTCAGGTCACTCTGTTGAAAATTGCAAAAATTTTAAGTATCAAGTTCAGGAGCTGGTGAGCAAGAGACAGGTTAAATTTCTGAAGGATAATGATACCTGCCACATTATCACCAGACCATTTGCAGTATAATGAGTGGTCGGTAAATACTGACTAGACATGAATGTTGATGGGAAACCCTATATTAAGTTGAGATAGATACTGCAACATTACTTTGCATTTTGAATTTTATGAATAAGGTCTTTGAGACCTTGTTTTCTACATTTTGTTTTTCTTGTTTTGAGAACTTCATTGTACTTTTAATAAAGTATCTTTTGTCTTGTTGTTGCTTTGAAATCTTGAGATGTTCTTTTGAAAGTATATTGCTCGTATTCTTTAGTATGGAACACATATCCATTGACAAAATACTCATTGTAGCACTTAACTTTTCTTTTAGGGCCTAGGCTTAGTGAAGACAATGACTTAACAACACTCCTTTCAATTTGATAAACCTTGTATGTAATGTACATCAATAAACACTAAACAAGAATTTTGTAATGACATATAGTAACTTTACAAGAGATAATGAGTTTGTGATAGTACTTGGTTATAAACCATGTGGCAAATTGTTTATCTTGTAATTGAAAGATTTGAGATTCGATTAACTATGAGTTATTAGACAATAAATATTATCGATGTTGTTGCTTGCAAGGTTGTTCCAAATTATATGAGTATATGATATTACAATATATAAATAGTACATTTTTAACAAAGTTTAATTAGTAGTACATATACTTACTGAATAAAATGTCTCAACTTATCACAATTAAATAGAACATAATTGTATGTTTTTCTGAACTCTATTTCCAACAAATATCCTCCCCTTATAGTATTTTTTAGGTGTAGGTCGTCCAGGATTAGAGAATATTAACAAGTTCCCACTAAAAGGCATTTTACTGCCATCATCATGCTGTGAAACATGATTGATTCTCATTTTCAAATGAGGTTCGGAATAGTACAAGATAAATGTTGAAATCTGCCCAACAATATAAATATATTGAAGTTTCAACATGTGCCTTGTTCTTAACATTTTTCTTGATATTGAACAAGCACCTACATTAAATTAATCAAAAATTTTCAATTAAAAAAAAATAAAGAAAATACTTTTATATATGAATTGCATTGCAACTATGATATCTAACCGTTCGAATAGGTACATCCATCTATACTGGACCGATCCTTCAACTTTTGCCTCGAACGATAAATGTATAAGGAGATGCTCCATTGAGTCAAAAAATAATTGAGGGAATATCATCTCAAGTTTGCATAGTGTCTCGACGATATTTGTTTCAAGCCTCTTAATGTGATCAACATTTAACTTGCTGGAGCATATATCTTTAAAAAAATGACTAATCTCCGTGAGTGTATCCCATATCCCTTTTGGCAACAAATCACAATAAGCTAATGGAATGAATGTTTGTTTAAACACGTGGCAGTCATAACTCTTCATTCCATACAATCTGCATTCCTCCGTATTAACCAACCTTGGTATGTTTGAGGCATGTCTATCGGAAAAGTGCGAACTCTTAAGCCATTTGCAGACTAATAGTTGTGCATTTTTCTCTAACATGAAGCTTGCTCTTGGTTTTACAACCTGTGACCCATCACAAACGAACTTCATATTTGTATGGTTATATAACAAAACTATATCCAATCTAGCCTTGATGTTGTGTTTTGTCTTCCCCTTCACATCCATGACGGTGTTGAAAATGTTCTCAAACATGTTCTTTTCAATGTGCATGACGTCAAGGTTATGGCAGAGGAAACTTCTGCTTATTTGATTGAAGGTCAAACACAATGTCACCATACTATGATACAACATCATGCAATTTTTCACTAGAAAGATGCAAGGGTGCAACATCCCTTTCAATTCTGCCATCAAAGAAATCTTTTTTGTTCTTTCTATACTTGTGATTTGGTGGTAAGAAACGACGGTTACAGTATAAAAAAGAAGCTTTATCTCTATTTGTTAGCGTGAATGCCTTGTTGTTTTCCATGTAGTATGAACATGCTAGTTTTCCTTGCGTGCTCTAATTAGAAACCATTCAATAAGCTAAGAAATCACTAATAGTCCATATCAAAGCAAGCTTCCCTCATAACAAACTTATGTTTTCTCGATATATCATAAGTTAAAGTTCTAAAGGAGCACAATTGCGTCAACTCATCAATCAATGGTCGAAGACAAACATCTATATTCCAGCCCGAGCTGCTCGGACCGGGTATGACAGTAGATAAAAACATGAACTTCGGCCTCATACACATCCCTAGTGGCAAGTTATAAACCATGAGTATGATCGGCTAACAAGAATAAGGAGCAGCAAATGACCCAAATGGCTTAAATCTGTTTGTTCACAACTCAAGATGCATGTTTCTTGATTTAGCTGAAAAGTGAGGATGTACACTGTTAAAGTGTTTCCATGATTCACCGTCAGAAAGATGCATCATTACTCTATCAACTGCATCATGTGATCGGTGCCATGTCACGTGCTCAGAAGTCCTTGGTGATATGAATAACCTCTACAGTCTAGGTAGTGATTGGGAAGTATCTAAGTTTTTTATATACCATAAGAGTTTTTCCCCTGTCAGTTCTGGGTTTGTAATGGGAATGCCTACATGTCATGCACTCAGTTAGCTCAGTATTTTCAAGATAGTATAACATGCAGAAGTTAGGGCACATGTCAATTTTTTGGTATCCTAAATTGAGGGGTTTCAATCATAGACTTCACAGCATTTAAGTTCTCTTTTAGCCTGTTCCCTTCAAGTAAAATGCTTATCGCCCATTCGATAATTTTATTATAACTAGCCTCACTCAACCTATGATCTGACTTAATGGTGAAGACCTGTGCTATGACTGATAATTTACTGTAGTTCGTGTAGCCATCCCATAATGGTTCGTCAGAATCTTTCAACAGATAACAAAACCTAGTTGCATCTGCATTATGTTCTTTTTCTAGGATTGAACATTGATTGACATTACCTTGATTCATTCTCATTGCATCCATAACCATATTCCTGTAAGGATTACTATTGTTATTTGCAACTCCATGCACGTTGCGAGCACTAGAATTTGACCCCACCACCCTTTCTCCCATGCTCTTATTATGAATAAATACTTCTCCATGTGCATACCAACACATGTAATTCTTCATAAACCCTTTGCGTAAAAGATGCATCATTACGACATCTGTATGCAAATACTTTTTATTTTTACTATTCCTGCATGGACACCCAATACCGTCTCCAGTAAAATTTCTTGGAATAAATGTTGCGAAATTAATAAAACCCTGAACCCCATTACAATAATCCATCATTCGCAATCCTTGGGATGAATCTCGATACATCCATGAACGATCGTCCATGACTTCTATCGAATATCTATAAAATTATGATGACAACATATACGTATTAATTAACTAGTCAGGTAAATAAATTTGCAAAAATATTGGTTTACCTCGAGATTATCCAACAAGCTAATTACAACTTCTCATAAATATTCATTATCAATTATCAACATCCATACAAATTTATATATATAAATTTATGGAAATTACAACTTTGCAATAGCATTGATAAAAATTAAAATGGACTCGTTAAACAAGCTATTAATTATTTCACCACAACACATGTAATTCAGTAATTCAACAAAGTTTCAACAATTTACAAACAAATACAATTTTACAAAATCTAAAACAAACCATAACAAGTACAAAATTATACATTCATATACTACAAGTTTGTTTGATAAATAACAATAAAACATATACATACACTAACAATATTCATATACTAAAAAAAAAATAAAAAATTAACATTTAAATGTTAAAATTAAAAGATATATATTTACTTATAAAAAATGATAAAATCCACAATAAATCAGAACACGGATGTTGTGACCACAAAACTTAAAGAAATATGACTTGTGTTGAGAAGAGAGGGATTTTTTTTTAGGGGCTGGTTGTTTATAGTTTGGGAGGGGAGAGTTGGGATGGGAAAGAATAAGTAGAAATAGAAAAGGAGAGGGTCAGCAGAGTGATGATATATTCACTTTTGCTGATGGAATTACTTATGAAATCCTTCCGTCAGTGATTCCATCGGCTATTTTGATGGTGAATTGGTCATGTCACTACACGAAAATCCCGGTTTGAATCTCTTGGTGATTCCTTCAGTAAAATTGCCCGTAAAAAGTTTCATGCTAGTGAACCGCCTTTTTTTTCAAGTTCTGAATATTCTATTTGTAATTTCATCGGTATATACCGACCATATTATTTTATTAGTATATACCGACTGAATTATGGATAGAATACTGTAAATTTTGTTTCGCTGTTCTTGATTTGATTTAGTACATCTTGAGTATTAATGGGCTTGGTCAATATCTGTGAAAAAATACTCACCAAGAGTCTTTTAGCTCAGTGGCTATTTTTACGAAGTGCTAGGGACGGCGTTTAATTGGGTGTGCCTCGTTTTTTTATGTAAAGTTGTTCTATATGCCATTTATGTTACTGTCTAAACACTGTACGTATGGGCAAGTCTGTTCCATGAATATGATGTGTCCTGCATGTGCGATGGCATGGAAATAGAGTTTACACTGTACGTGTCTGAAAATCAATCTTGCTCTCCTCAGGTCAATGCTGTAAATGATGCAGGACCCTTGAGAGGGATGCTTCTCCACATTTCTGTGGCAAACAGCCGTGTAATGCTTTTGGCAGATTTCTTTTGCCTCTACTTCCCTTAACCTCGTGTTATTTAGATCATTTCTCAGGGCCATAGAGCTCGTACTTTTTAGGTTAGGAACATCTTACTTCATTAGTCGTTGCAATTTGCAAATGAAAGAAGAATGTGAAAGCGTTGCATCATTCAATATGGGCTACTCATAAAATCACAATCTGTAAAGTCTAATTAAACAACAGCAAACAAATCTGACAATACATGGACAAACTTAAGCTTAATTCCCAATGGATTTCTACTTCCTTCACACAATCATCAGATGCCATTTGCATCTGTCACCTATCTTTGTATCATCTTAGGGTAATTATTGTGATTAAGAAAATCAATCACTTTACATTTGATTTTTGCCTCCTCGGGAGTAAATGAGAATTTTTTGCCCCCCCCCCCCATAAATTTTCAATTCTATACAAAAGGAAAGAAAAGGAGAAAACTAAAGTGAGATTTTGATGTTGACCTTCACATGATGAGGGCCGCATACAAGAGTTGGTTCCAAGTATCAGGCAATCCAGGCAGGCACCAATGACTGCAATCTGTGCCAGACCCATCACTATAAGTTGAGGGATGAGCATCTTTTCTTAATTGTGATAGTGTTGTTATGTCAAGTAGATAAACTGGTTTCGTAATTGAGCTCAACACTTTGCTTACAACACCAACCGCCGGAGGTGCACCTGCCGGATATGTAGACCCTGATAGGGGCACTGCTTCTCCAGAACAACTCTTTTGTGGCTGATTCCAGTCCTTGCCCCTAGTTTTATAAAAATAGTCGGAATAAAATGAGTTGTGTTTCTTGTAGTGCATGCTGCATAGCATTCGATGCTCAAACAACTATATATATCATTAATTTAATGCATGTTTTCTCCCCCACTTACTGATAATGTGTGGGTGAAATCCCCTGAAAGAAGACTTTAGTTTTAGAAGGATCAACATTTTGGTCAACCCATCTGCCCCATGTGGTTAATCCTTTATTGAACGCTTCTATGCGGTCCATGTTTTTGTACAATGCTGGTCCATCCCGGATGTAGTCCCATCTGCATTTGCACAGCCAATAATGGCAGCTATATATTAAACTAGAGTTCCATATAAAAGTGGAGACAGCCATGTACATGCATATAAAAACAAGAAATTACTACACGACATAGCGCTGGCAAGGGCGCGAGAATGGAGGGAGGAAAATACCCTTGGGACTTTCCAGTGTGAAGCCACCAGTGCCAGGAATTGAAGACGAGCATGTCCATCCCTTTCCATGCATTGCCAGCCTCTATGGAGTTTAGGTTTAACACATCGCCAACATTTTCTCGAACAATATCTACCAAGTATGGTGTTCGATACATGTACAACGTTAAACCGTAGTCCTGCAACACTATTTTTTTAGCCACTTGAAATAGATACTGTAAATACTTTGTGTTTAAATGTCTTTTCATCTATGGATGTAGGCAAACAACTTTCTTGAATCCATGGTTCTTGTTACTGGCACTTTAGAGATGGAGTATATGACGAAGAGTCAAGATAATATTGCACAACTTTTTTTCTTATTTTTATTTTGTTGTTGGATTATACTACAGGAGATGCCCTCTTCCTTCAAATCAATTTCAGAGAAACTAACCCCTTTCTGCTTCTTCATAATTGATGTGATGATCTATATATGTAACTCAACAATGGTCATAAAATGCTATGATCCAGATCGCTATGATTTTAAAAACCTTTAACATATCAATTAGCACAAAAAAGAAGAAAAAAATGGTTCCAGTGATGCTTTTCAGTAGCGTAAGATAGAATCTCCTCAAATTCTCGTACCCACTCATTTTGAGGAGACAGAATAATAAATGTAACAATAAAGCAGAATAATAAATGCAAGATTCTTATTCTCAAGAACATATAATATGTATCTGCCTGGGCAGTCAGTCAGTCACTCACAAGCGTCACAGTAGCCATCCATGGTTCTTCTGATGAAGAACTGGCCGCTAGACAAGCATTCACGTGAAGCTTTAAAGGTCTTACAAAATCTAGTTTTCAAAAATATTAGATTAGCAGTTACTTAGCGCTAATTGGTGGTAATTGAACTCACGGAAACACTACACTACTGTTATAGAGCTGCCCATCTTATTCAATCAGTGACTTGAAAGGTTAACTCAGCCGTTTTAACTTTTTTAAAAAATTTAATTTAAATATTGATCAGATTAAGTTTTTTTGTGATTTAAAAAAATTAATTTACAATTCAATTAACATCACGAGCTAATTCCAATGATTTTAAAAATTATTTTAAATGAACTCTTTTATTTTTTAAATTTTTATTTAAAATATATCATTTTAGTTTTTGTTTTTAAATCACTGAAATGAAGAAGTTTTAGAACTAACCCGGGTTAGTTCCATAATCTATGAGTTGCCTAGCAATCCACAGACCCGGTCCTTAACCGAGTTAAACTCTGAAGGAGAGCTTATCAATTATGATTGGGATGGCTACTAAATTTGTGTACGCTGATAGCTATATCCAATAATAATGTGATTAAATAATAATATACATAAACATTATGAAATAAGTAAAATAATTATTCACGGCAACCACAGGTTGGCAGCTTTTTCAAAACAGCTGTCAAGGGAAAGTGATGGGGCCACTCAATTTCTTCTAATTTGGTCCAAGATGGCAACTAATGATGTCCTAATTAATTTCTTTATCATATTTTATATTTTTCTATGGGCCATGGACTCTCTCTCCCTCTCTCTCTCAATGAATAAAGAGTCACGGAATTTAGAAAGCTACAGACGTGTCTGTATTGTCTCTTCTGATGGTCAAGCAGAATAACCGGTTATGAAAATGTAGCTCTCAGAAATTTGTATCAGAGGAAAGGGGTTTTTTATTTTTTATTTTTTATTTTTAAGGGCTAAAAGGGAAATCCTTGTGATCATTCTTGGGACCCTCACTCACTGTTTAACGAAACACTATCTGAGAATGGAGATCCTTTACTATATTTTAAGATATGCTACCACAGAAGACTAGAAAAGAGGAAATTTCTGTGACCCTCTACGTTTAATTACCAGAGAGAATTATGGGCATATTTGAGTAGTTCGTGCCTCGATGTCTCCATGCAGCAGATACAAACAATCTATGTGCCTTTCATGCTCATTTACTAATTGGCAACACGAGACCCCAGTTTGAATGGTGGAGTAACGAAGTCTAATTTGCCTTAATTAAACTAAACAAAATCTGTAGTTTTATCTGGGCAGCATAAACAACAGCCACACATAAAAAGAAGCTCAGTACTCATTATAGTTAATACTGTATATCTATAGTTCAAGGAAAAAGGCCAAACTACAGTTTGGAAGCAGACCTTTTCTCAAAAGCAGAACAATGGAATAATCAATAACATATAAAAATAAGATGGAAAATGACAAACATGCAATAGTGATAAGGAGATGTGCAGACAAAATCGGTTGAGGTTGATTTTGATTTTTGAAATGGAAAGGGGAAGAACTGGAAAAGTAGGAAAGTAAACTCACAACGAAGGTCACGGAGTTCCGCTTTGAAAAAGTTGTCTTGGCAGTGGGCACGGCAGCATGAATCATACATGCTAATGATTCCCACATGTTCAGACTCAGCGAGTCCCCCACGAACATTATCTTCTTCCCTCTCCACCTTGCCAAAAAATCTGCACCGCTAAACCTACACAAGAAACAATAATAATAAAAAACAAGCATAAGCACAGTGCTTGTGTGTGTTTTTGTTCTTCCGTTCAAGGAAAGGAATGAATTGAAGTGAGTAATTCTAGCTAGTAAGTAAGTACCTTGGTATATTGCAAGAATCGGGTTGCCAGGAGTATTTGAGATACTGAGTATCAGGTCTTCCATACCCTTGGCAATCAAACTCAGCATCAATGAATGGACAGCCAGAGGAATCATAGAGAGGATAAGAAGTGTCAACCACCCATCTCCCTTGAAACAAATCACAACCACTCACTTGCTTTCTCCCCTTCAACCTGCTAGCATTGTAGTCGTGCTGTCCAGCTATGGCTTCTTGCAAAAGCAAAAGCATACATTGACAGAAAATGGAAAACAAAACTCGGCACTTAAAACCCATCTTGGATTTTGAGTTCCTGGCAAATGTTTCAGGATATACCAGTTTGCTTGTGAATTGAGCTTATATACAAGCGAGAAGCGAGTCCCTGAGGGAGGGAGATAGCGAGGGAGTGGGGCGCTAGCTAGGGTAGGTTCACATGCTAAGTGAAGGAGGCTGGCACTGACTTTCTTTATATATAGGACATGTGTTGGGAAATCTTGGAAGGATACATTTATACATAGCGTATAGCTAGCGCAATGGGGTAAGTAATGGGGTTTTAATTCTTATTTCTTGAAAGGTTCTCTTAACATTCTATTGGCCTTGCATGTCACGGGCATATTAATCATGTAGTGACTTGAATTTGCACATGCACGTTAAATTATTGGTGATTAAACAGCTAAATTTCAAATATCGGTGTTGACAATTTCAACATCCGTTCATCTCCGCTGAAAATAATATTTAAAAAAAAAAACAATATTTTTAACATTAATATAATTCAAAAATATTAAAAATATTAATTTAAACTTAAAAAATTATTTCTAAAAAAAAAGCATAGTCACACAGTAAAGACAAACGTAATCTTTTATACACACACACATATAATCATCAATTTTATTAAAAATATAACTACTTGGGCAATAGCCATAAAAAAAAAAAAAGACAATTTACGTTGAGAATTTTTAAAAGAAAAATAGATAAAACAGATCAACAGAACCACATCAGTAAGACAAACGTGCTTTTACTTTAATTTGCAATTTAAGTCTATTGTCCGTTAATTTAAAAGATTTCTGGTCAGTCAAATCGATGATCCACGGTACATAATTAGTAACAAAGGATAGGGATTTAAAAGTAAATAAACATAACAACCGCATAAACTGCCATCAATGAGATAGCAACATGAGATCATGACAAAAAAAGAAGAGGAAACATATAAATAAAATGAAAATTAGGGTATTTAACATGAAATTGACGAGTGATAATGTCCATGTTTTTTTCTGGCTCAAGTGTAGCTTAGCACAAAATTAAAGTATAGTTGAAAGGTCATTATAGAGCTAGGGAGGGAGGGACAAGGGTTAAGCGTGAGTAAAAAGTTTTCTATAATTGAACACCAACTATCCCTTTGTTCTTACAATTCCTCACTTCCAGTCGATCAAGAAGAAGCTATATATGGTGATCTATCAAATCCCACCATCATGCATAGATCATCATTCCAATCGATCTCTTAACTAATCAAATACCTATCATGCCGCATTAGGTGACTTCATAACAACCAAAGCTTTTCATGCAATATTAAACTAGTAGAGTAATTAAAAACGCAATAGCAGATAAAGGATTCCGACATGTTTTGTGTTTTTTAAAAAATTGATTTTTTTAATTTTTTTTAATTTAAATTAATTTTATTTATATGTTTTCAAATGTAATAATATCAAAATAATATTTTTTAAAATAAAAAATATTTTAAAAAATAATAATAACCTCGTAAATATCCCATGATGGGAGGAATTATACAGGGACACACACAACGCTATCAACTTTTTCTGCCTAAAGCTTACAAAAATATGAGGAAAGTCCACCAGGTCCACTATGAGCGCACCTATGTGGTTGAGTTCTGAAAGTGGGCCTAACTACAGTGCCTATAGGAGCAGCAGGACCCAATGGGTCCATCAACATGGGACCCATCCATGAAGTTGGTGAACCGTCTACTAGGGCCATTGTCTGGTCCTTGTGTGCCGTGCCGTCTATAGCTTGTTCCATAGATAATGATTTGTTTCTCTTTTCTTGCTAGTAACAATCATGCTTTTTTAATTTTCAATCCTTCAATATCCATGGAATCTTCTTACATCAAAGGACCTCATATCTCTCATTTGATAGAATACTAGAAAAATCCTCGTCTTTTCCACACAAGATATTGAAGTCTCTATAGTAATTAACAAATTGATTTTTTTTTTTTTTACCGGAACCCTTGTACTATTAATTTGTTATGATAACAGAAAGAATTCTTGAAAACAGACAAGAAGATGTATTCTTAAATGGTTTAAGAAGCGATTTAGTTTAGATTAATATATAAATTTAATAAAATATATATAACTTTACAATCAAATCCAAAAAATACTTTCAAATTTATACTAGACCGCCATCTCTAAGATTTTGAAACAATAAAATTTAGGGTATGTTTGAAAGTACAGTCGAATTATGCTTCTAAATTTTTTTTTAATTTTTTTGTTTTAAATTAATTTTTTAGGTGTTTTTATATTTTTTTGATGTGTTGATATCAAAAATAAAAAAAAATTATGTTAATGTATTTTCAAATAAAAATATTTTAAAAAACAACTTCAATCAAATTCACAAACATTCTCTTAATTTAACCCAATCAAATTTTAAGATTTTGCATCATAATTTAATTATAAAATATAAACTCTGAATACTAATAATAATATGAGAATTTGTCAATTTACTCTCTCAGAAAAGTATAATTTTAACTATTTATGTTTTTTTTCTTTTTCTTTTTTTTGGAATTCTAGTTGTTTACATCACGAGTCAAAAGTAACAATCATTGACATGGCACCTTGATGCAACATCAACTTGCTAAAAAGTAAAAAACAACATGCATTTTAAGCCTCATCTTCCTAAATTTTAAATGGGAAACAGAGACTTCCACTACTGCGTTAAAAGTTAAGTTCTGAGAACCAACCATTGGAAGAGGCAAAGTGGGTTTCTCCAAAAGAATAATTCAAAATGACACAAGGAACAGCAGTTTTCTACTCTCCAATGTCTCCACGTTGCTTCGTTAATAAACCACAAAACAGTATTTTATTGTCGGAATGGTCTCTTATGGCGGCCACAAGTAATGATAGCATCTTCCAAGCAAAATTTGCTTTTCTATTCTAAATTCAATACCACCAGCTTAAATAACTCAAAACCAAGGATGTGAATTCCATTCCATTCTCTGTGTAATGATGGACATGCTAAAATTCATCTCGCTTAAAATCTTATTTCGTTCTATAAATTCTGTCCAAATTATGACAAGAACGTTTCAGTTATTATGTTCAAGTTAAATAGTGTTTTTTTTCTTTTTTAATATTGTTTAATTTTATGATATCAATTATATTTTTTAATTCTGCTGTTAGAACTTAGAAATTTTTTAAATATTATTATATCTCAAGTTAAATTCTTAGAGCAAGTTTTGAAAAGTTTTATGAGAATGCCAATGATATTTTTATAATTTTTTAAAAAATTTATATTTTTGCTTAGAAAGGTCATTTTATTATGTTTTTTTTTTATATTGATTTTTTTTTAATTTTATCATTCAATAATTGATTTATTAATAATTGAGCTTCATAATTTATTTTGATATATTTTATTTGAGAATATCATGATCTTATAACCTGAATCATAAATTTAAAAAGTCTAACAATATTTAAGATGGACAAATCAAATATATTGTCATCTTAATATTATTTTTTTTAATATTGTTTTAATTTTTATAGTCAAATAATATATTTACCTATCAGTTCAACTCTTTTTATTTTATTTTTTTGCTTATGTTTAAAATTTAAATTGGATTGAGTTAGTAGTCTTTGCCCCCTTCAAGTCATTAAATAATTAAAGGAAAATGATTTTCTTTGTTACTCCATTAATGAACTAATATTACAGGTTCAAGAAAGTACATTTTTTAATTTGGGTTTTTGAATATTGATTGTAGATTAATCAATATAATTATATAATTTATTTTTAAGAAAATACATTAATTAGACTAATGTTAGAGGCCGGGTGCGTCGAAGATCATTTATAAATATAATTTAATCTTTATTGATTGACGTATAGATCACTTCAAAATATCTTTTATCATCAAATAAATAAATAATAATAAATTATTATTAACGAAATACTTGATGATTTCTTAAAACTGACTGAGAATAACTATTGTTTTCAGAGATTTTAATGTTATCCATCTTCGATAAAGCAGTTTGCATATTGTATGGTACTTTAATTGTTATGATTAATACATTTCCTATCCAATAATCCAAAGAGGGTGTTAAGAAGGCTCTCTTAGATGTAACGTGCACATGCAACATTAACTGATCATGAAACAATATTATAAATAATTAAACAGCATACATACCTCAATAAAGGTCCACTTGCAAATATTTTATTTAAATAGGAAAAAAATGTTATCAACAATCACAACCGATAAAGGTAGCGTTTTAGAATGTGATCTAAATAAAATTTAATAAAAAACTAAAAATTTTTTATTTAAATTTTTTTAAATTATTTTGATGTACTAATTAATTTTAAAAATAAATTTAAAAAAACAAAAAAAATATTGTTTTAATATATTTCAAATAAAAAACATTTTAAAAATCAACTGTTATTACAAAACTAAACAGACACAAAATATATTTACTTCTAGATGTCAATGCCCATCAAAAATTTGTTTTTTACATTTCAAAAGCGCTTTTAAAATATTTAAATTTTTTTTATTTTTTATTTACTTTAAATTAATATTTTTTTGGTGTTTTTAGATCATTTTAAATATGTTGATGTCAAAAAATATTTAAATATATATATATATATATATTATTTTGATATATTTCCGAGTAAAAAGCATTTTGAAAAACAACTGCAACCACACTTCCATACACAATGACAAATAATGAATTAATTCTTAATATTAGTCGACTCAGTTGAGATTTTTGAAGACGTTTCTCTTAAATGATATATTTAAGTATGATTTTAACTTTCTTTAGACATTAACATTATGGTAATAATGTAACAGTACTATAATGCGAAGTCGATTTTGCTTATATCACAAGAAAAATTGTAATACTTAATGCTTTAGATGGATAAGCCAGTGTTATGAACAACTTCACTCCCTGTGAATCACTTAACAAAGACTATGCCCAATAAACAAAGTATACTTAAAAAAAAACTAGCATCTCAGCTGGATCTTATAGATAGTTCAAAAGCCCACTTTCGCAACATTTTCAAAACCTTATCTACTAAAAAAAAAACAGGTTGGTTTCGCACTCAGCAGAACTGCTACGCACCCACACGTCTCAGGCACCACTCACCTTGTTAGCCGGGGGCCAACAGTGAAATTGTAATATTTCATATACACCGGTGAGGTGAGGAAGTTGTAGCTAGTCTTATTAAAAATAATGGTTGCTAACTTGTAAAATGTGTTTTAGAACGTCATGCTTATAAATGGACTTGTATTATTATGAACAAAACCAGAAAAGTAGCAAGGCTCAAAACAAATAATATATGACAGGTTGGGCCGAATAGTTACAT